>NW_026516411.1:0-53600 GCF_025602895.1 Polychytrium aggregatum
CATCTTCCTCGTCTTCGTCCACGCTCTCTTGCTCGTCGCTTTCGTCGGATGACGATTCAACCACCGTCGGCTGTAGCCGCGACGACGACGGCCGGCCGCGAAGGACAGGGATGCGGCTGGGGTTTGAGAGCGAGGACGAGGGCTTGTTGGCGGAAACCGGCAGGGGCGCTTTGAACACCGGCGTGGTGGAATCGGAGACGGTGGAGCTCATGACTAAGGCAGAGCCGCTGGGCGCTTGGAGGAACAGGCGAGGGCAGACGATCGGGTGCGAGTTGGAGATCGCTGTGGGGCAACAGGGCGCGGGCTCTTGGACGAGCACCAGAGGTGCTGCGCGCGAGTTTCAATTATGCCTATAAATAATTTGGTGCGACCGAGAAGAGCGCGTTCTCGGCCGACGTTCTCGCGAGGAGCGTTCTCGCTCGCCAGTCTGTGTCACCTCGTGACCCACAGGATGTCAACACGTGACCAATTTGCATCATCCCGGTTTTTAGCCCGAATTCGATCCGGATCAAATTTCTGGATCGAGTGTGCTGGATCTTCTGGTTTGTGGCTCGATTCGTTTTTATTCTCGGCTTTCCGGGTTCGCCCGGTCATGGAACGGGTTGGACATGCTCCGCCGCGATCCTCCGCCGCCGTCCGTCGTCGTCCTCGGCTCCAGTCGTCCGCCCCCCCCCCAATCCCTCGAGCAAACCAGCCTGACATTACCTTCCTGCAAGATGGGCTCCATAGCGAGCTCTGCTAATCCGATAGTTGATCGCGATCACTATTCGCATGAATGGAAAGAGAGAGCATTGCATGTGAGCTGCGGTGTACAGGCTTGAACCATATTCGAGTCGGCTGGGTGATTGAAAGACTCATTGATCAAACCTCAAGGGCTCATACCTCTGTCTCCGGTGGTTGATTGAATCACTTGGCAACTATCAGTAGTTTAGTGGATATTAGTATTGGCACGGCCTCCATTGCAAGGTTGAGGCGAGGATAATACTATGCCAGCTACTGACTTACCTTCAAGGCTGCTTATAAGCTGTGATTGGCCTGAGAATGCATGAGTGGTTCCTGAAAATGAGATCGAGAGCATATCGTTATCATCCAATCGGATAAACAGAGCGTCGATCGCCTTGTCGCCCTTACCTGAGGTATTGCTTGCCTGGTGTGAAACCCAGCCTATCCGCTCTCACGCTCGTGTCAGTTGGCGGGATTATATGGAGAATCGTGGCTCGAGTGCACTGCTATCCGCTCACACTGCAACCAGCACATCGCAATCACCCAATCCAACTCCAACCGAGTTCCGGGACCCTGACCCGACCGTGATTGCCCAAGTATTTCGGAATTGTATTGATATTCCACAAGAATTTATTTAACGGGATGGGCTGGCTGGCTCTGCCGCGGAAGCCAAACCGGACGGTTGCTGTGAGTTTGCCGGAGCCGGGGATATGACAGATTCTTCCGTGTCGAACACAAATCTGACACCTGTGGGTGACATCGAAACAAGAATTTTATGGTCCAGCCATTTAGATGCCATGTTCAACTTATCATTTTTTTAATCCAAAGTTCCGACGGTTGAAACGATTTTGGAAACCTTGATGAATGCGTGGGCGCTGTTCGACTTGAGTGTGCGACGATTGGGGCGGGCGAGCCGATCTGCAAGCCCAGCGGCTCGATCACTAACAGGAACAAAGGATTCATATTCCAGGTCGTGAGGTCGATGAGCACTTGCGCTCCCGTTCGGCCGGACTTCTGCTTGTGCCAGGATCGAGTGCATCGTCCTCGGTTGGAGGGTCTTGGTTTCCAGCACCGGTGGCCTCGAGGGCCTGCTTTATGGCTGCAACAATGTCGTTTTTACTCTGGGGACAGGGGAGACTTTGAGGATTTGCACTGTTCCTTGAGTATTTCGACAGTGGGTGCCGGGTCGCCCATATTCTGGGCAGTCCACTTCGGGGTTGCCATCCCTCTTGGGATGGTCGATGGGAGGTGGTTGACTCCCTTGTGCAAAGTGTGTGTGTGTGTGCAAAGTGTGTGTGTGTGTGTGTGTGTGTGTGTGTGTGTGTGTGTGTGTGTGTGTGTGTGTGTGTGTGACGGCGAGAGGCTTCTCGCCTTCCCTCGGGGGTCTCTCGCCGACCGAGGTGGCCCCGAGAGCGCGTTTTTCGTTCTGATAAGGAATTTTTCATAGTGTATCATGCGTCCACATCGAAACCGAACACAGCAAGCACAGCAAGCACATTGGCTCGTGCAGGGTTAATGGAGCGGGATAGGCGGCGACGGCGGGAATGGGCGGGTCCGGGCAGATCGAGGCGAGGGGTGGCAATGGGCGTGAGCAAACGAGCCGGCCGTCTGTCGGGCGGGTGGGAGATGCTATTGCTTCGATCACGCCAGCGCAACCGCAGCCATGCTCGGCACCAGATACTATCGGACATTTGATGAAATCGAAAACGTCAAGGTCAAAGTTCGTCTTGCGATCGTCAAGTCGACGCACAACAGAGGTCTGTCGCACTGCCCGAGCTCCTGATTGAGCCAGTGGTGCGAATTCGATGCAACGCCTTCATGGAATCGCACCAGCGACGCGCGCTGACTGGCCACTTACCCCAGGACCGCTGAAGCAGAAGGGGTCAAAGCACTCCAAGGGATCGCATTCAAAGCTCCCAGCAGTCGAGCAGTCGATCTCGTGGCAGCAAAAGATCTACAGCCCCGCGTATGTCTTCTGCCAGGCACGAGCATTGCAGGCTCCGAGACAAACTTCCAACAGCCATCTCCTCCTCTGCGCCGCAGCGACTTGATCCATTTCCAGGAAAGCGGAATAGTAGCGCAGCTGTACCCGAATACGCCTTCAGTCGAGCAGGTTCTGTCCAAGAAGCACTCCAGGCAGGCCAAGGTCGCCAGCCACGGTATCCAGGAACAGGGTATGAGGGCCACCATGCACTCAGGCATAAGTCCGTGGCCCGACAGGACACTCATACCGTCGAATGGGCACCTCTGCCGTTATCCAGATGAGCCCTACATATTCACATACGTGCATCAAGACGAATACGCGGCTGGTGTGGCGACGGCTGATTTGGTGATTGGCCCCGATGGTCAATCGCGGAAACTGAGGAGCCGTGAGTAGTGCGCCTGATAGCGCCGCCGCTTGCCGGCCGCTTGCTCGCTTGATGATCGAGCCCCTCAACTCGAGACACCTGTCCGCACAAGCCTGTTTCTCACGATCGGCCAGCTGCATATCGAGAGCGTTGTCCAACTGACAGATCTTTATCCCCTCCCCACAATCCCTCGTCTGTCAACACCATTTGGATCCAGCGACGGACTCTCATAAGCCAAAGGACCAAAGCCTGTTCCAAGAAATGTTCATCGTCGCTTGCTTGAAGCTAGATATACAGTAGGTGGACATTCGAGTCGCTTGAACTCGTCAAGTCCAGAAGAAACTGATGTTACCATGATGGGTCGCTGCCACAAACTATCATCCCAGCAATCGAGAGACCAAAGTCGTCCACGGCAAGACCGTCAGCGAGCCTGTTGTTGTGAACCATGTCCTCTGCAAGATTCAGGGATTCACGAATGGCTTGGTTGAAATGACAGTGAGTACCTCAGCCACAGCATTCGGGCCCTTGATATTTTATGAAATGTCCATGAGCGATCGTCCCGCGCGGCTGACTCACCCCGTTGCTCGGGTCAAAGCCAGGGCTCACCGAAGGCGACACACCCTATCGGTTCAGCTTCGGGGCCAATGACTACGAGCTGTTCATCAAAAACGACTCGCAGGAGCTGACACTGGCTGATGAAGACCGCGAGCGCACTTTCTACCAGGACTTTTACTCGAGGTGGGGATTTTGTTGATCCGGAGAAGAGTGCCCAAGGCCTCGACAGCCTATCGCGATCTCCTACTTGTGATCTGAGTTACCGGGAGAACTTGATTGCTGCGAATATCCATGCCGAGTTTATCAGCATGCGCTGTGCGAAAGGCGCCCGAATCGTCATCGCCAACTTGATTGCGCTCATTCCCCTTTCTTGAATATCCAAATGCCCACCCAGGCGGTCATCGATCCGCGCACTCGCTATCGGGAAGGAGTTCTCGGTAGTTCCGGAAGAATTCTCAAGCAAACTCTCCGTTATTGGCGAGATTGGAAGTGCCCGCGGCTTCCCGACCGACGAATTATTCGTGGAGTTTGCAGTCGAGTTTGACCCAACGACCTGGGTGCTTCCCGAGGCTATTGGACTCGATCATCTCACTGGGCGGTCGAGTCGGTCGCAGTGCCGGTGGAGCAAGGATGACCAAGAGTTCCAATTTGTTCTGGGCTTGCCGCTGGAGGTTCACATCTTTGCCCGGAAACAAAGTGAGGATTGGTATCGCAATGTTCCTATGAACGACAAGCAGTGGGGCCGCAGCTATCGTGCCCACTCACCACCCAACTCATAATGAAACCAACCCTGTCAACAGATGCGCGACCACCAATTATATTTTTCCAAGTCGGTTCGATCGACAGCTGGGATCGGTACACCTTCCATGGATACGGATATCTGCTCCTTCCAGACACACCAGGTGGGGTACAACTGCTACGCTGTCGATGCTAAAGTCTTTGCCAACCTAGAGCTTCAAATAGAAAATACCCATGATGACGGCTGAACACCATCTCATTCGGACGATAGGGACACACATGCTCAATGTGCCGACCTGGAAGCCGGCGCCAACGCAATCATCAAAGATGGCCGAGTATTTCCTTGGAAACTGGCCAGAGGTTCAAACCACCATCTATCCTGACATTCCCACGCACAAGACGGTACGTGCAGAGTGCTGCGGCACGGGTCGCTGTCGATCCGATTATAGGAAACATGAATCAGTCCGCACACTTTATCACTCACCGACCGCGCTTCACCGCCCACCAACAGATTCCGGCGCTGAACCACTGTGGTACTCGAATCTGCACATCTGGGTCTTTGTCACTCCGGCTAAATGTGGCCAAGCAAGTGCATAGTGCACGCTCTGGCGAAGGTGCTGTGGACGATAGGTGAGACGATAGGGTGTCTATGCAACAGGGCTGGATTGGGTGCATGTAGGCAGATAAGTGGAGATTCAAGTGAGCTCCCTGACAGACGAGTCGGACGTAATCAAACCTCCCGCTATTCTCCGTGTCGATAGATTTGAGTCTGAGAAGTCAAGAGCAATATCCGGTAAGGGATCGAAACGGCGGGCTTCTCCGCTCATTGGGGATATGTTCCATGCACTAACACACCCATCATCCGCAAGATGCACTGATGAGGGCCAAAGCGAGACTCGAAAGCATCAGAGCCGAAAAGACAGGCATGTGGCAGGGATCTGGACAGGGTCTGCGCCATACGAACAGCCAGTGACATGCTGGAGAGGTTTGGAAATACAGACATATCACTCTTGCTGATATCGACGCCAGTCTGGCTGCCAGATCAAATTAAGATTGAGAACGGGCACGATGCTGCCGATGAGACCAATTGGAGTGGTTGGCGAGGAGCCCACTGGTGTCCCATCGGCTCTGGAGAGAGATGATGCTTGTGAGACTCAAAGCCTCACAACCGGGGACCCATTTCAGACGAGCGCAGGGTTTATGGGGCCCGTTCCCGTCTCGGTTGTGGCTCGTATCTCGAACCCTGCTTTGGATGCCAAAGTGATTCTATATCGGTATGGTGCCAGCCGAGTGTATTGATGCCTTATCGGCCAAAGAACTCGGGTGGAAAGAGTATTTCTAGGTGCTCGTAGATATTATGGTGGCCTAAGGCACTGAGGCGAGAACGGATGGGTCCACCATCGAGAAGCATACTCCATGCACCATCACCCTCTGGCTCGGTCAACAGCTGCACTTCATTGTGAGGCGGTTCATTCCAAGAGGCCCCCCATCATGTATCGTGCAGGCAACCCATCCACTTCCTATGTTGATTCCTTAAACGACCAGTCCTGATGTATGTACCATCCGCGCTCGATGTGGACTCAGGCCATGCTGCTGCCCTGGACCGAAGCGACGTGGGTCGAGTCGCTGGTTGAGCGTCCAGATGAAAACTTGAGAAGCTTGGCGATAAAAGTGTTGACGACGCAGAACAGATAGATGTCAAAGACCCAAATGAACGTCGCGATAGCATTTCCGATTGTTTGAGTGGGATCGTTCATGGAGAAGACCAGGGAGGCAAGATAAGTCACGAGCTCAATCGCGATGACTGCAATCAAGGCCTTGCCCTCCTGCTGAGCGCCCTGGAATTCGGCGTTACGGTTGGGCTTTCGATTGGCGGCGTTGGCGGCGTTGGCGGTACTGGCCCCGCCTGCAGAGCGCTGGAAGAGCTTGACCGAGTTGTTGAGTTGGTGGAGGCGGTACATCATCAGGCCGTGCAAACAGATCAAGTTGGCCTCGAGCGCCATGTTGAAGACAAACTGATAGTACGTCGACACTTCCCACGAGGTGATCCCATAGATCATGAGGAGGAAGTAGAGGTCGTTGACGCCGTAGACGATCGGCATGATGCCAAAAATGAAGAGCCAGGGATACGTGGGCTTGTTGTTGATCGTCATCACTCTCAGCCTCAAGACGTAGGCCCATCCGATGGAACCCGAGCCGATGCAATCGCCCAGGGCAAAGAGGAAGCTTCCGAACTGCGTGCACGTCCAGTTGGTTGCGCATGGGCTGAAGAGCTGTGCCAAGTTTGACACGCAGAAAAAGCACGAAAACACCGTCGCAAGACCCATCAGCGTATGAATTTGCACTCCCTGTCGAATACTGAACACGCGGTTCCACTTGACGAACTTTGTCGAGTGGATGGCCAGGGTTGCGGCGGCTATATAGGTAAAAAAGGCAAAGATTTGGGCATCTTAGAGCACGCTTGGGTCCATGTTGGTTCGGGGTTGCAGCGAATGTGAGGCTTCTGGGGAGCAGGATCTGGTCTGATGAGCCAAAGCAGTCGGTCGGAGGAGGACGAGAAAAGTGCGAGTACCTTGAAAGGGCTGGGACAGCAATCATAGGCCCTGACGGACGTCATCAAGCATCCAGGTGGATATGTCATCATCCTGATACTGCTTGGAGACGAGCGCCAGGGCGACGTCATTTCGACGGTAGGGCACGCTCTCCAGATGCAAACCAGCGATATGAGACTTTCGCCGACCGATTCGATGTGATAGAGGCTGAACTGGCTGCGCGCACTGTGCAATCATATCGAAATCTGTCCAAAATATGGAGCATCGTTCTTGTATTCCGCCGAGTGTCTCATCATGCTTCTGGAATGGGCAAACACAAGTCTCATCAACGGCTCCTATGGCTGGATGGCCCAATACCTCCCCCAGTATCAATTCCTGATCTGGATCGTTGGGGATTGAGCGGCACATGGCCAAGCCATAGGCGATCGACACACATGGACGTATTGGGATAGCGCTGTTACGTACACTCGGATGTATTGAATATCAATTACAATGCACTTTGGTCGTCGTCATTTCATGGGGTCTGCATGACAAGTCCGATGAGCTTTGGTATTCTGGCGTTCGGGATGTGAGGACTTACCACCCGCTAGATTGCCACGCTTGCTTGCATGTTCAGCGGCGTACCAGATTTCTGGAGCGACACTCCGGAGGAACTTGGAGATCAAGGCCACAGGCCTTCGCTCTTGAGGGCGGAGATGGCAGTTTCGTTTCCCTGCTCCGCGGCATGGCGGAGCCAAAATATTCCAGTATCGGCGTTGCGCCAGACGCCCAAGCCGTTCATATAGCAGTAGCCGAGAAATTGTTGCCCTTGCGGATTGCCCTGCTTGGCGGACTTGAGGAGCCACCTGACTGCCTTTTTGTGGTTCTGGGCAGCTCCGAATCCGTAGTGAAGGCATACGCCAGCCATGTGCTGGGCATACGAATCGCCCGCGTCGGCGGCTTTCAAGAACAACTGGAGCCCTTTGAGTAGTCTATCGGTACCCCCCATCCATACCGATAGCATATCCCCAGCCTGTATTGGCTGTCTCTGTGGCCTTCGCTGGTGAGTTGCTCAAAGATGCTCGCTGCATCCTTATAACTCCGCGAACATCCGAGTCCGTTCTTCAAACACAGGGCCACAAGATGCTTGCAGAGCCAGTCCCGACCTGATCCGAATTGGCACAACTTGAAGAACTGACGGGATGCGGGTGATGTGCACGAGGCCATACTCCATCCGATCAAAGTCTCTTGATCCCCGATCGGGAATTCCTTCGACTTGTTCTCGCGAATGATCTTGACCCCTTTCGGTTTGTCTTGGGCGGTACCCCGGCCGAGATAGTGCATCCACCCGACCATGTGCGTGGCGATGGGCTTGATGTTTAGATTGGTGGACTGGATGCTGACCTCCTGCCAGTGCCTGAGGGCATCGGCATCACATTGTCTGACACTGTGGCCGATGAATGAAAACCAACCCCAGAGGAATACAATATGAAGCCGGCCGTCGTCGCTGCCCTGGTCGGCAGCTCTGGAATACCACTCGATCGCCATGTTGAAGTCCTGCTTGACGCCTTCTCCGCCCTCGTAGCAACGACCGAGGGCAATTTGGGCCGGTACAAACCCACGATCCGCAATATCGCGATATAGCTCGACGGCCTTGGTGTCATTCTGGTCGACCCCGACGCCTTGATACCACTCGGCCAGATGGAACTGTGCCATGAGGTGATCCGCGTTGGCGGCTTGTGTCAGAGAGTCGCAAATCTGTCGTTGCTTGAGTTTCTGCTCGGATTTGTCAATGCGGTCGCTATCGAGATCGACTTGGAGGATGCGGGCCAGGAAGAACGAGGCTGCAGCATTGCCTTGGGCTGCCTGAGCGATGATCCAGGTTCGATCGGCTGTGCTTTGACCCCTGCAATGCAGCGAGAGGGCGATCTGGTCGCTGGGTGTGAGGCCGATCGTTATCTGTCCGTCTGGATAGCATATTCCTGCATTCTGGCACCAGGTGTGGAAGCTGGCCAGTTTGGGGCTCAGGAGGGGACGGGCTCGATGGCACACTTGGAGGAGGGTTCTGATGGTGCTGTGATCGAGGGCAAGCTGGAAGCTGTCGTTGAAACAGACGATGGTGAAGATATCTGGGCTGTGGTCGTCGATGGCAAGGCGAGCCATGTCGGGGGAGATATGGATATTGGCGGCCATGGTGTGTGGATGATGTGGAAGAGTCAAACGGGGAATGGAATGGAAGTCGCGGATGGAGGCGGCAGAAACGGCAGAAACGGCAGGGGTGGGAGAGAGGGGCGAAGCAGGGGATTCGATGGCAGCGAGAACAACACAGCGAACAAAGTATCCTGGGCCCGACGCGGTATGATAGTCGCCCGGCCGATTCCATTCGACACCTCGGTCGGTGGGCTGTCGGGTGTGATCGATGTGGAGTCGACTGGACGGATTGGCATCAATTTGCTTGAGCTGAAATCTACAACAGAAGTGGGCTCGGACGAAATCATAACGAGGGGGTTTAACTCAGTGGTAGAGTGTCTGCTTTGCATGCAGAAAGCCAGGCGTTCGATCCGCCTATCCTCCATGAATGTTTTTTGTTTTTATTTTGGTTTTGTTTCTGGATGCCTGTGCCTCCGTGCGGCCGCGGTTCGATTCCCGATGCGGCGGGCTTTGCTGTTTGATCCGCTGTTTGCTTACTCACTTTCGCGAATGCATGCCATTCTGTTGGGCACATGTGCGGCTGATCATTGCTTCCGGATATCAATCAGCGCGATCCATGGACACGTACGCACCATGGGTAGCCCAGCCGAGACGAAGTTGACTGCGACAGCGAGTGGCAGCAGCATTATGATGCAATGTGGCTACATCTGAATGGGCTTCTATTGATAGCCACCGCTCTCCACCATGATGTCTGGGTGTCTCGTTTATACGTCTCCCACGGGTGTTGGCGCCACAGTTGTGGCTGCACTTGTTTGTTCGCTCTGACCCTGTTTCTCAGAACGGGACTCGTCGGATGGCTGCTTCGGATATTGGGCAGCAATTGCCTCGGCTTCCTCTGCCTGTCGCTTGAGCTCGGCTGCCTCCTCCTGCTTGCGCCTGGCCTCGATCTCCTTTTCGATGGATCGGCGGATGTTCTCCATGGCGACTCTCCACTCCGAGTGCGCTTGAGCGATCTTCAGGAAGTCTTGGTTGATATATCCTCTGAAGGTGTTGAACAGCTCCTCGACTGTCATTTGATCCCAATCGAAAGAAAAATGTATCCCTTGTTACTATCTCCCACCATGCTCTGTGAGTGACCCGGCAGCATGAATTTTGGCGCTGAAATAGGCCTCTCCACACCCGTAGCTACGGCGACGCTCCCAGAGACCTATCTCACTCACTTGTTGGCGGATCTACTCAGAACCAAATCGATCGAACGCATTCGGCAACCCAAGTGTCAGTTCACATGCGTGCCTATCATGCACTCATTCTGAGCGCCACTTGGCCTGCATATGTGTCCTCCCTACTCCAAGAACTCACCAGGCTCCTTGATCGTCTCAGGCTCGATATTGGCCGTCTCTTTTGGAGCGTCTGCACCATTGGTCGGGTCGGTCTTTGTACCTTCAGCTAACTCTGGTTCCTTCGAGACCTTGCTGTCCATTGGCTCTTTTGCTGGGCTGTCTTTGTCTTTGTTGTCTTTACTATCTTTGGGATCCTTTCCGTCCTTGGGATCTTTGACATCCTTGCCATCCTTTGTATCTTTGGCATCCTTTCCATCCTTCATGTCCTTTCCATCTTTCGTTTCCTTGAGTTCCTTCACCTCTCTGGCATCCTTTGCATCTTTGACACCATCCTTCACATCCTTGCCGTCTCTAATCTCCTTGACGTCCTTTGGCTCCTTGGCGTCTTTACTGATGGTTTCTCGAGATGAGTCTCTCGCCAGCGGTGGAATGCTTATGCTCATGCGCGGCTTGAGCGGATTAACCGTCGGTTAGTCCAGGCATCGTCGCTTGCTCGGTAAGAGCGATGGTCCGTCATATCACGGCAGCCGCACATCAGATATACTCACCGCATTTCTCCCTGGCCCCCCGCTCAGCTTTGCAAGTGCGGCATCGGCTTGAGACTCAATCTCCTCCGCCACTTCGATGACACTCTGCAATCCATCTCCGCCGCTGAACGTCGTCGTCGTAATGACCGGAACCGTCCAGGCAGCAGCGTTTGTCAAGGTCGGCGTTCGCTGGACGGCGTTTGGTCGAGCATCTAAAGCAGAGTCATGGGACAAGACCAGCTCTTCCTTTTCAAGCCGAGGGGCAATGTTGTTTTCGTAGAACCCCATGTTCTTGATAAAGAAACACTCGAACAGCGCCTCAAAGAGCTCCAACGGAACAATCTTCAATTCCAAAGTATCGGCATACGCATATAGGTCGTGTTGATGGGACAAGACGGCCGTCGAATTGATCAGTAATCCATCGCTTGGGTCTCACAATCGCTCTCTGTGTGGATAGTGCCCTACTGGCATCGACATCGGCATCGGCATCGCCTCCATGAACCCTCGTCCTGACTTACTTCAAACTCCAGATTGTAGCAGCCCTGATCAGACACTCCCGGAAGCTGGCTCGCAAACACCTCGATGACTTGGGGAATCGTGAGTGTACTTGAACTCTCAAGAAAGCCATAGTTCTGCGATTGCGAGCGGCACATGTAGTTCGCCAAGTATCGTCAATGCCGTCAGCAACCAGCTGTTCTATTTTAAACCAGAGAACCGCCAGCATGGTAAAGCAATTGCGCCCATGGTCGCCGTTCCCACCTTGAGGATATAAATGAACATGCGAATCGTCAACGTCTTGTCCCCGGTCGAGTCCGGGAGGGACTTTTTCGAGTACTTTGCCAAATCTTGATACATCACAAAGATTCTGTCCTGGTAAGCCTCGGCCATTTCCTGGGATGCGCGACGATGGTTTGAATGGTAGTGTAGAACCGTCAGCACAAGCCTGCCAGGAGCGAAACCCACACTATGAGCCATATTCCGCCAGCTCCCCCAAAGACTCGACCAAAGGCGTTGGGACCAAATCTAGTCGCTCTCGCCACGTCGGGTTTGGACTCTCTGCTCCGCGATCGTATCTGGCAGGGCACCGCCTGAGCTTGGACGCACCTGCATCGTGTTTGATTTGAATTCCTTCAGGACATCGCCGAATGCTGCGATTTCCCGCTTCTCGGCCTCGCTGTAGGCCGGAAGGAGGTTGTTTTTGATCAGATGGGAAAATGATGCCGCCAGTCCGGTCTCGTGGATGGATAAATCTTTGCAATTTCCATATGCCAATGCTCCGATCTGAATCAGCGCTTCAAGAAAGTCGTAAAGAATAAACCGCTCGTGTGGCGCGTGTGGATTCTGTTGTAGATGATAGAAGTCAATGCTCGATCAGGCAGAGTCGTGCAGGTATCCGGCGGTACAGTTGGCAGCATTGGCACATATGACGACAGATTCGCACAGAGATGCACCCCCGACATCGCCAGCATCATCACCGCCAACATCATATGGCCACTCGTTTTCCTTTACAGTCCAGCTCACGCTCGGTGGTTTGTCCGAACGTACATGCAAGCGGCTTCGAAATAATGTATCGCTTGAGTACAGGACCGAGTGGGACCTGTTCATTTCGACTGGATGTGACCACCGGGAACCACCACCATCGATAGCAGACCATCAGAGTTGTGACTTGTATATCATCGAGGCATTCATTCATACACACACTCTGCCGGTTTCATCTTGAAATCCGTGTCGATAGCGCACATCAATCCATTCCAACAAAACAATGGGCACCACGCTGACATCTCCGCACCACTCGCTTGATCGGGCCCTGCGCACACCCAGTGTAATTTCAGACACCTACCTAGGGGAAGCCCCTGTTTGCGGAGATTCGAGTCGATCAAAAGTCGCCACAGCTGCAGTCTCGTCATAGCCAGCGATCCATTCTCGAGCTTCTCTCCCATATTACAGTAGTTTTGATACAAGTTTCGAAGTTGTCCTTGAAGCGAATGGATGCGACACGCATAGGAGTGTTTGCGTCAGTTCTAACGCCACTCAATCCTGTGCTCTACGGCTGTGCTGATTATCGGCGGACCGATGCTCTGGTATGTGAATTACCAATATGTCTCAAGACGACGCTGTTGATCAGCCTGGATTCTTCTTCGGATGCTTCTTCAGCCCTCTTGAGTCTGAACACAAATGGGCACTCTGCCACAGAGGGGTGTGGGTCTCAGTAATGCTTGCTTCTCCATAACTCCCCCCTCTACATCTGCGCATCATTGAACGGCACTGCTCCCTCCCACTGCGCCTACCATTCTGAAACTTTGGAAAGCTCCCCACCATTCGGTCGTTTTCAAATCTTCCAACATAGCGCCTTCCATTGTCCGAAACATAGCTGCCTTTGCCGTGCTAAGCGCAACGATTTCGAGGGAGGAGTCAACAGGCATGCCTTGCTGCTCCATCGGAACGGCCGATTTGCTACCCAGGCTCCTGTGCTGAAGCCGTGGTGCTCAGATCCCAAGCCATACACGACTCCATCTGCTTCGCTCATCTGGCTCATCAAGCATCATCGACGGGCTCTGGTTCATTCACCTTCATGTTTTCCTTCCATTCGCCTTCGTACTGCGCCCCACTGGCATATTGAAACACGCCCCATCCATGTCGCTTTCCATTAAGCCACTGGCCTGGAGGGGACAACAGCCGCTCATGGTCAGATACTTTCAGTGTCTGGGTACCAAGGGGCCGTTCCCCCCGGAATCCGGCGCACCACACACTCGATCTGCGCGACTAATGTGTCGGAGCCGTCACTGACCCTCATATCGGTTGTGGCTCGGAAACTGGTGCTGTATGATTCGATCAATCTTCCATGTGTAGACGCCGTAGCCGTTCGGAAGCCCGTTCTGTCGAGTTAGGATGTAAGCAAGTGCACTCCCTGATTCTCCCCCCCCCCCGATGAAGCGGGAAATATCGGCATTGGCACACTGCTTGCCATTCCTAATTCGTTCACACCGACCTCCCATTCGCCGGAATACTCTTCATTGCGATCTTTCCAGATCATGGTGCCGCGTCCGTGCTTGACGTTGTTCTTCCATCCTCCCTCATACACGTTTCCGGACGCATAGACCATGGTCCCATGCCCTTCCTTGATACCGTCGCGCCAGTCACCTGCATTACGGATTCAGGAAGGTCGCCAGCAATGGTCAGTCGAACCACGGCAACGCTGGCATCTTTGTCGGCGGCAACGCGGCCATTAGCCTTACCGGAGTAGCCGCTGGGTCCTTCGCGTGAATACATCAGGACACCCTCGCCGTTCATCTTGCCGTCCTTCCACTGGCCGCTGTACGAGGCGTTCATCGGAGCGCAATCGAACCTGCCCTTTCCAGACCTGAGGCCATTCACGACCTCTCCGTCGTACTGACAGCCGTTTGTCCTGAAGCAAATTCGCACCTTACCGCTCAGCTTTCGAGCCCAGATGGCCCAGTCCTTCACCAAACCGTCCTTGTGACGACGTCTGCATGCTACTCCGCCGATTGATTCCGAGATCAGAGGCTCTCACCATGAATACATGCCAGTGCCCGTGGCTTTGTTGTTTTGAAAGTCGCCCGAGTACTTGGAGCCATCCCGCCATGTAAACGTGCCGGTCCCATGCATGTATCCGTTCACAAGCGAGCCTTCGTAGCCGTTGCCGGATATGAACTGGAGCTTGCCATCGCCGTGGTACTTGCCCTGGCACAGCTCGCCCGTATAACTCTCGATGATCAGCGGCGTCAGCGTAAATGCATCCATGTTCGCCGATCTGGGTGCTCGCTTGACAGAGCGAAAGTCTCCGTGCCGGTCGACCGGCCTTGCACCTGGCGCTTTCTTCCCGCCAAAACCCTGGCTGGTCCAATCTGCACGCGCAGCCGCACAGATGCTTTGCGTTTGCGAGTATGCAGGACGGGAGCAAGGTGAGAACGGCTGATCCCTGGACGATGAGCCGGGGCTGTCTGTCTGTCTATGTTTGATGCACTGCAGCAATCACCTGGACTTGCATTCATCGCTGCTTGGGGGCTAATGGTCGCGAGCAGCCCGGTCATTGTCTTTATGACGTTGGCTGGTTGAGGTATGTGTTTTGGCGCTGCCTCTGTCGGGATTTTTTGCTCCTCTGGACGCTATGCAGGCTGATTGGGGCCAATCACCAGCGCCATTCTTGGGCTGCTCTCAGTCCACGACTTGACTCGCCCAAAGTACTCCCAACAAGCGCACGAACATCCCGCCCTCGTCCTTGCTTTCTGACACACTTCCGTTGGGTGACCCAAATCTTCCGATTCCATCAGTGCACTCTTCCCGAATTCTCAGATCCCCCGCCCAACAGCCATCGGGCGAGCAGCGTCCCTGTTATCACGTCGAAGCGTCTCGCGTTCGCCTCGAAGACTCAACAGCCGCGAGACCCAAGTGGTTCGGACGCAATGAGGACGCAGAAGGAAAAGGACATCATCAAGGATCTCAAGTCCGCCTTGCGGACCGACTCGAACTCGCAGGTCAAGGATCTGCTGATCGAATGGGAGGTTGTCAGCAAGAAAGATGTTCTCGCCGAAATTGGGGTGAGTGACAGCCTGGGGGGAGATTGGCCGCGATAGAGGCGGATTCTGCTGGGCAATGGCCAACAGCGGTATGCAATCGAAAGCGTTCCTCCTCCACAAGGGCGGACGTAGCGCTGGAAATCTTTGAGCGGCGGAGAGCGAGGACACGGGCCCTCGTAAAACCACAGCACGGTGTGTCGATGAGAACATGGGTCCGAGCACATTTGCCCGCTCTCACGGCCGCTGTGCAAGCGCTCGCCTCTAACGACTCTGTTGCAGGTCCAATACGCAATGAAGGAGCGCCCACTCTCTGAAAAAGCCCTGGATTTGGTCCTGAAGAGAGGAGCGATCGCCGGCAACGAGTATGCGTTTGCATTGGCAGAAGTACACATGGGTAAATGATGGGAGCAGTGGCGAGATGCTTTGCTGATGCGTCGTTGATGTTTCGTTGATGCGTCGTTGATGCTTCGTTGATACGACTGCGGCGAAGCGATTGGCAGGCCGCCCCTCCCCGCGGCCTCCATCCGATACGACCTTCTCCGTCCACTGGCCTCAGAAGCCGATCGATGTGATTCAGTGGTTCCGAGTCAGAACCCACCAACTGACTCTGTTCCGTGGATCCAGGTGTCTGCCATTACTTTGCCACAAAGCTCGACGAAAGCTTTGCTCTCCTTCAAAAGGCACAAAAGTATATTACCAAGTTCTTGGATGACTGGGAGTCCTCGCACTCGGCGGATCTGCCCCCGCCTGCCGAGTGGACCAAGCTGCGGGACTTTGCCTTCTCGCTCGAGGCTGCGGTCCTCTATCGCAAAGGCAAGTACGCCGAGTCGATTCGGTCGCTCGACGCAGCCGCGAACTATCAGATCGTCCTGGACCTCCAAAAGTTTTCCTTCTTCAGCTTCATGAAGGCCAGGTCGCTGCTCAAGCTCGACCGGCGGGAGGAGGCACTGGAGGTGCTCTATCGACGACACGGACAGGAAAAGGCACTGAACGAAGTGGCGGCCATCTCGTCAAACGAGAGCATGACCTTGCCCGTGCCGAATGTTAATGCTGCTGCCAAGACGCCTTCGAGAACCCCATCGAAACGCAGCAGCTCGGTGCATCTCGAGACCAACCCGCCGCCGGGCCATTTGGGCGTGAGCCGGGCATCCTCCAAGAAGGACGAGTCGGACCTGAGTGATATCTGCGAGTTCACTATGAATCCCGTCCACTGCTGCCACGATCTACATATCTTGTTGCTCAACTCGCTCAAGTCGTCCTCCGATGCCCTCGAACTCTACAAGGAAGTCAAGGGCGACGGGAGTGGCCGGATCGAGCCCTTCAAGGAGTACATCAAGAAAGTCAAGGAAGAAGACGTCGGCACCACCCTGATCGAGACCTGGTCGCCGCAACTGTCCGAGCTGGAGAGACCCAAGTAGCCCGATGCAGGTATGGGGTCTGGTATTCGTCTCGTCTTGGCCCTATGCACTCTAGCGGATTGTCGATCGCAGCTCCCTCGCTATTTCGCAGAGTTCGCTCGTCTAACTAGCAGCCATATGCTCTCCGTCGAATGCAGCTCGTATCTGTCGACAACAGAATGCAGCTCGTATCTGCCGACAACAGAATGCAGCTCGTATCTGCCGACAACAGAATGGCTGTATCATTCGAATACCGAGACGCCGGCTGCTCTTCCAGCTTGGAGTTTGTGCAGAGGAACTGGAGCGTCTGGACTTGCAGCGATTCCGTTGTCCTGGCTCCTGAATACACATGCTCGTTGCCGCAACCGACTTGCACATGTTCCGGCGGGCTCTTGCCGTTGGGCTCTTGCTGTCGGGCTGCCCATGTGAGCCCCGGCCCATGCTGCCGTCGTCTGCGCTTGAGCTGGCGCTCATCCGATCGAGGCTGTCCGAAGCCTGCCTCTGCCCTCCTTCCCCGCCTCCTTTGACCATTTGCCACAATGCTGCTTTGGTGCGCTCTGCGTCCTCGCCTTGCGAGCGACGGTATGCATGTCGCCAGGCAGCTGTCCGCATCGACGCCGCTGGCCCATCGCCGATTTGCTTCGTCAGAAACCCGCAAGCCTCTGCGTTGTCTGATCATGGGCTGTCCGGGTAGGCAACAGTGATTCCGCTGTGGCTGCGTATCATGCACCGAGAACTCTGTGCTTGCCGACAGCAGCACCTCGCCAAGCTTGTCGATAGTAGCACCTCGCTGAGCAGCTCTTGTTTCTTCATAGGCTCTGGAAAGGTATACGGCCGGACCCCGGACTTGGTCGACACAGCCCAGGCTCATCGAACCTTCGATCGCTGGACAGGGCTGCAGCAACCGGTCCGAAGAGCCATATGCCTGCGCTGATAGCCCACTCTCACTCTCTGCCCCGCCCAGGGAACCCAAACGAAATACACCACCCGAACCTTCCCGATCGTGGCGCTGTCGTCAGGCGATCTGTTGCGACGACACATTTTCGAGAACACCAGCATCGGCCAGATCGCAGCCAACATCATCAAGACAGGCGGTCTCGTCGGCGACGATGTGATCAACGAGTTGATGTTTGAGGAAATCGACCGCCTCAAGGACCAGGTCAGCATTGCTGTCGGGCTGCCTCGCTCGTCCTGTGTTGTCCGATCTCGATCTCGCCCCCCTGGCCCTGATGCAGATGTGGGCCGATCAACAGAATCTACAAATCCGCCTCCAATGACGCTATGGATTTTGCAACACCGACGCTCTGACCCGCTGTGTCGGTGTCCTCTGGTCCGAATCATACTGATCCTCGATCGCTTGATGTCGTCAATGCATTCGAACGGCCGCACCAGAACTGGATGCTGGACGGGTTTCCAAGAACCATCAGCCAAGCACAGCTGCTGGATGCCCATCTTCAGGCAACGGGACAGCCGCTGGACGTCGTCATCAACCTGGATGTCCCGGAAGAAGGTACGCCCCCTCCCTGGCACCGCTTGTCCGTCGGCTGCTGTCGAGCCACAGCCATTGGACACTTGGATATGGCATTGTCTTGTCCAAGCCGACACATCCCCGGAGGCGGCGTCATTTTCCAGCTCAGGCAGGCTGTTTCGATGAGCAGGATCGCATCTACCCGACTGTGTGCGGTGTTGCTAACCTGTGTTTGTTTGCCTTGCAGTGATTCTGCAACGAGTTATAGGTATGAGCGATTCGTTCGCAACAGTTCGTGGCAATCCATTTGTACTTGGCCTCTCAAGTCCGTCGGCTGGCATTTGACATTCGCACTCACGGCATGCAATCCCCCCCCCCAATCTGCCAGATCGCTGGGTTCATGGACCGAGTGTAAGCTCAAGTGACCCCTGTTGCTTTCCTGCTGGCTTAGATAGCAACCGGCAGCCAGGCTCACCTTCATCCCGCCCTGTGACCGATTCGGTTGGCTGTGTCGCCACTGTCTTCCTCCAACTCCACGATCGCCAGGGACGAACCTACAATTTGAGCTACAACCCACCCAAGAGAGAGGGCCTCGATGATGTGACGGGCGAGCCCCTTACCAAGCGCCCGGACGACAACATTGTATGTCCGATGAGCTGCATTCGCCCGAGCACCTGTTACACTTTCGAAGTGGCAGGTTATGCTGGAGCTACAGAGCGGCCCCCACCCACAGTTTGCGGCATATGTTCACTTCCGCCGCCCCTCACCTCCCGCTTTCTCTCTTGAAGGAAACGTTCAAGATCCGGTTGGAAAAGTATCACGAACTGACCCAGCCCCTGATCGAGTACTACCAGCGCCAAGGAACGCTCAAGACCTTCTTCGGCCGCACCTCGGACGAGATCCAGCCCCACGTCGAGAAGCTTCTCCTCGAGATGGGACTCAGCAAGAAGTTGGCATGATGACTTTACAAGTCATGCTCCCCGACCAACCAAGGATGACACCACCCTGCATGGTAGCGAGCGAGGTGTGCTAGTGAATCGCGATGAATACATGCTGTCTCAAGACGAGCAACCCCACCTCGCTACTCAAGGCGCAAGTACGTCGTGGATGACATCGACGCTTTCTGGCTCTCTGTTGGCTCAACCAGGCAGCCGCATTCCTGAGAGTGGATGGGACTGGGGACAGGGGCAGGCATCATGCTCAGAATGACTGACGGAGCCACAGTAGCTGAACAGTCTATCCAATCGTGTTATACGAGACAACAACAACGCGAAAGGATTGAAGAAAACAAGAAGCGAAATGGAGAGCAGGAGAAACACTGACGCCAGCAAAGAATTGGGGACGAGAAAGATGTGCTGACAGATTGAACGAAAGAACGCAAAACACAACCGCAAAGCCGGAGAAGTTGTATAGGATGCCGCGCTGTGCGGTGCTGCTGGGGGGGGGGTCTCGCCGCTGACTTCAGGCGTGGAAACTGGCTGCAGGGTGCTGCATCGGGTCTTGGGCTCAATGTGCCCGCACAAGGGTATCAAGGATGGCCGGGAACACGTCGAGGAAGGCGTTGTCACCGAGCAGCAGGTCGGAGTGGCCGTATCCGCGAGCAATGTGGACTCGGTAGAGCGAGGGATCATTGTGGCGAGCCAAGATCTGCTGAGTGGCAGTGCTCGTCTCTGGCAAGAACCTGATGACGATCGATCGGAGAGACGGGGGCGAGACAACCGCAAGAGTCAGTTCGTGCAGCCGTCCAGGATCCGCAGAGTCAAAGACGGCCATCTCAGGCACCGCCGCCGCTCTTTTGACTCGATTCGCAAGGGCACGACCCAGCATGCATGATGGAGACATGTGATGGTGCCGCGACGGGCAGTTTCATGCGACCGAGGGCACACGGCTTACACGACGTCGTTGGATCCGTGAATAAAGGTGATCGGGAGATTGAGCTTTGCGGCCAGCTGTACCTCGCCCGAAATGTAGACTCCGTGTCCAGTGGCCGAGACCAGTTTGCGGTTCCTGATGATATGAGAAAGTTGGACGGCGGCCTTCAAGTTGATGACATCGACGAATTCCTCCAGATGACTGTGGACGACAGGACTGAGGCGGCTGTGGGTCCACTGGCGGCCCAGATGGATCGACAGGCGCTCGCAGTCCGGGTTATGGCATCGCTCGGCCAACGGCACGAACGGATTCCAGCTCAAGAGAGCGTCGGTGGCAGACGAGACCAGGGTTGGCGCGTGGACAACACTCTCATACAATGCCGGAGCGTTAGGACCATACAACATCTGGTTCTTGAGGAGTGTGCTCAGGCTCGGGACGACGTAGGGCGCCTATGGATACGGGGATTGTATGAGGAGGGGACGTCAGCGGCCCAGCATCGAGTATGAGGCCCCACATACCCAAGAATGCCGCCCATCGCAAGCCCAGCCCCCTTCTCTCCTACGGATCAGAGCGGCAATCAACGACTTACACCAGCCAGGGAGGTGATGGACTTGATCTGGCTCGAGGAGATGCGGCCATCCAACAGGCCCATGAACAGCGCCAAGCTTCCGGACGAGTGGGCAACGACATGTGCGGTGGCGCCATTCGTAGCCTCACCGATCTTGGCAAGCGCGCTGCTGATGTCGCTGGCGACGCCGTCGAGATCGTGCTGCTCGAAGCGAGCGGCAAGCAGTGCCGAGAGCCGATGGTCGAGCAGGAATACATCGTGCTGACGCTCCAGCAGGACATCGAGCAGACTATGCTCCAGCAGGGAGCTCTCGAAAACGGAACGCGAGAAAGGCGCACCATGGATCTGCGGGACGGGAAGATGGCTTTGGGTTGGCACATGTGCCCTGGAATAAGTCCGGGACTGTAGCGAGCGAGACTGCGGCCGCTGGTACCTACCAGGAGAACAGGTCCGCTCGCCCCGCCAAGGTGTCGGGTAAGAAGCGTCTCGACGCCGTCGCTGGCGCGGATCTTGAACGACTCGGGGGATCGGCGCTTGGCGTTGGCGGGTTGCAGCAGAGGCGACGGTGTGGCGAAGATCGGCGTGGGCGACGTGCGGCTTGGGCCGGATCCAAAGACGGCCGAGTAAAGTCGTCCGAGGAAGCTCTTCTGACTATCCTGCAAGACCACAGGCGCAACGGACATCATCGATTGCGGCAACGGTGTCAGTGTCACGAAATGCATGGAAGAACAGCGCACGACATGCAGCGATGGCAGTGATCATCGCTGACTCAACAAGGCTCTCAGTGGATCAGCATCCATGTCCTAGGAGTGAGTAGGGCGGCGAGCTGAGTGCCCATCCGCATCTCCAATATCATGTCCCGGCCGCAGTCGCACATCGCTTACCAGGAGCTCCAGAAGGTGGGTCTTGATCAAATCCGACCATGTAACCGACAGACGCCCCTGTCCAACAACGGCGCCCTTGTGTTTGAGAACAACCTTGAGATCCTCGACGGCGTTGAAGAGGCCACTGGTCTCGCGGGTGGCCTCAAAGGCGTACACTTTGCCGTTCGTGTCGATAGCCTCGAGGTGCAAAATGGTCTTGGAGTCTCCTGCTGTCGCTGCACTCTCGGCAAGCAGCCCTTGGCTATCCGAGAATGCAGCAGCCTGGCCACTGCGCTGCTCTTTGCCAAAGACAAACTGGAAATGCCCTCCAGTGATCAGCAACGGGTCATCGGACAGGGCCTTGCACTGCAGCGAGCCGGACACTGTGTTGGCCTCGTTGTCAAAGTCGAGGAATGTGGCAGGATCGTGGGCTGTGATGAGCAGCAGGACATTGATCGAGCTGTCGCTGGATTCTGGTCACAAAAATGCAGTGTAGCGAGCACGTCTGAGTGAGGGCGATCGACGCTGCTGAAGAGACAAAGCAGCAGCCATCGAACAGCAGCAGATACTGAGCAGCAGCATGCACCACAGCTGGTGGATCGCTCGGGGACGGAGGGGCAGGCATCGGTGGCCGACACTCACCTCCGACAGTCGCCTTGGCAAGGTCGATCCGGCCAGTGAGATACTCGCTGGTGAAGAAGCTAGGCTTGTCGTCGACGCCAAGGGCACGGAGACGTGCGCGCTTGACGTTTTTGGATGGAACGCGGGGGTTCTTGAAGTCCAAAGTCTTGGAGGGCAGCTCGTAGTCGATGGTCCATCCACGTTCTTTCGTAGCAATCTCGCACATTCGCTCGGCCAGTGCTAGCGGACACCCAAAACAGCGTCATTAGCCGGTTCGATACAAGTCGGCAGCGCAAAGCAAGATCGGCAAGCGCATCATAGAAAGGCGGGGTCCAGGCGTATGTCTACGATGCCAACATCGGACATGACCCTCACTTCATCGTGCACGGACGATTGCAGCAAGAGTCTCCTACAACTAGCCCAGGCCACAACTTACCAGAGATGGTAAGGAAAGGGTTGACACCAAGCGCCATGGGGAAGACAGCAGCGTCGCTGACATAGAGCCCCTCATGCACGGCCGTGGTTGATCTAGAGCTGGGACCTTTGAAAACCTGGAGCAGCGGGGGTCGTGAAGAGAGTACAGCAAGGCGGGTGTTGTGATCAATACACCGATTCACATCTGATTTTAGGCCAGAAGGCACGCGATAGGCATTCCGAGCACATCCTCGCCGTGCTGTCCCAACCTACCCTCGACTTCGAGTCCACAACTCCGGCAGTGCTATCGGCGGCCATAGAGCAGCCGCCAAGGGGATGCACGGTCACCAAACTCTTGTTGGCCAAAGGGCTCCAGATGGGCAGGGGCACAGCTGTTCCGCCAACAGAGTGCGAGGCGTCGGTTGTCTGCGCAAAGATCTCCTGGACCTTGAGGGTCTTTCCAACGTCGGGGAATGAGAGCTGGACGTTGTCGTTGAGGAGCTTGATCTCGCCGTGGCTGTTGTCGTGAGACATCACCAAGTAGGTCTCGGTATGGAGGGCAGCGCCGGTGTAGGGCCCAAAGAGGGTCGTCTGGAGCTCGCGCAGCTGGCGACCAAGGAAGCTGGAGTTGGCTGGGGGCTCGTTGTGGTTGACGATGGCCGACGCCTTGAGGCCCGGCGCCATCAGCGGGCCCAGGGCAGCCGGGATGGTGCCATCCTCGATGACGTAGCCGTCGTTCTCAGTTCGCTCGCCCTTGCGCATGTCGATGATGCCTGTGATGCAAGGGCCGGCCGGGGCTTGGGGAGTTGGGTGCGTGGTGCCGATGGCATTGACGGGCTCGTTGCAGTTGTAGTTGAAGGCCAGCAAGTCGCCGTTGCCGCTGAACTGCTGGCCGACCCGATCGCTGAGGTCGAGTCCATGAGCCTTGGAACGCAGCAGGATCTCGGTCGAGCCGATGGCTCCGGCGCCGAGGACGACGACATCGGCGGTGACAAAGAGCAGCGGCTTGGTGCCAAAGGTGCATGAGTCTGCGTCGAGACCAGCGTAGAAAACGAGCCACTTGCGGGTCTCGGGGTTGTATTTGAGATACTCGACCTTGACTTCACAGTATATCTCGCATCCGTAGTCGTAGGCGCGCGGGATGTAGTTCATGAGGGTGGTGCCCTTGCTGCCGTCGTTTTCTCCCGTGCAGTCGTTGCCGTCCAGGGTCGACTTGGGCTGCCAGATGCCGGCGTTGTTGACTCTGCTTTCGAAGGCGACGGTGACGGGCGGACGATAAAAGTGGTCGTGGACGCCAAGATGCTGGGCCTGTTTCTCAAGAACCTTGAGCTTGGTGGGCGTGGGGATGTGGTCGGGGTATGGCTCGGGCTGGAGCAGCTCCTGGGCTCTGCGAAAAGCTGCAAAGGCATCAGTCGGGCAGTAGCGACAACGTGCGCCGACAGACGGGCTGTGGATCTATCGACGGCATCGACTACGCCGCAGTTGCGAGCATGTTTGAGCGAAGCGGAGCCAGCGATTCCTTTCCGGATCAATGCAGCCCTGGCTCGGACACGGCGCCTCGCTCCGCCAAACGCTTCCGCTGCATCGTCCGCCGCTCACCTCGATCGATGCCCTCCTTGTCATTGCGTAGATCCTCGGGCCATACAGGCTGGGTCCAGACTTGGCTGTCGGCCCGAAGAGCCACGTTGGCGTTGATGAGAGATGTTCCGCCCAAGCTGTTGAGCCAGAACCAGCCACCGGCCCATCGCACACGTATGATCAGATCGGCAGGAAGCGGCGGGCAGGCTTACTGTGGCGATTCGGTGAAACTGGCTCCATTGCCTCCCCTGCTTGGGGGACGTGTCCTCCACCGCGAATGCCCCAGCAGACCCATCGAAATCGACGCCTCCACCGCAGAGTCGACGAGGACCACCGAACAACCTACCCGTGGCCGACGACCGCATTCTGCTGGTCGCCAAAGTAAAAGTGGAAGAGACCGGTGTGCTCTCCAACCGTCTCGCCGGCAGCAGTGACCTGGATATTTGGAGTGCACTCGAGGAGAGTCCGAGGATATTCGCCGGGCCATCTCTCCTTGCCTGGACGAACAGTCATAGACGAGGCCGAGACAGATACATAGAGCAGGGTCGTGTAGAGATATAGCAGAGTTAGGGGCGGAGAGTATGTTGACCTCGAACGAGGCCGAGATCGAGACAGGGCCAGGATTTGCAGCGATTTGTGCTCTCTCAGGGCAGAGATTTCTCCTTGGCAGCCCAGGACGACCACACCCAGACAACCGAGCAGAGGTCCGATAACGGGCATTGTCCGCCGCGGAGACATGCAGTGAGCCCATGCAAGTGAACCTATGCAAGTGAATCCCTGATTGGAGCCTGATCAGGCCGATCTCCAGCGACATGTGCGCTTCTGGGAACTTACCCCGTTCAAGGAGTGCCACGGACTTGCCGGTGGAGGCAAATCGGGCGGCGGAAATGCTACCGCCGTACCCGGAGCCGATGACGACGACATCGTAGTGGGAGTTGAGCTCGGACAGAGGCCGAGAGAGTCTGGGGAACGAACTCATTGCTGGTGGCCTGGGCAGTTGTGAGGGTTGCGGGAGGAGAGTCGGGGCAGGCCAGAGCAGGAGAGGTGTGCGCGAGCCAGCACAAGAAGACAGGGAGGGGGCGAGATGACCGACACGAGCCAGCGCCACAACCGGCAGTGGCTTGCGTTGACTCACCGGCCGATCTGGGCAACGATGTGGGTCTGGGCGGGACGGTCACGGCCTTTGACCTCGATCAGAGACATGAGGAGGGCCTGGGCATATGGGATGGGCCGAGCCAAGATAGCTGCAAGTGATGCGCGGATCTGTTCTGGAACGACAGGAGCGATCCCATCGCAAAGCGGACTGCCGCGATGTTTGAGCGAACTGACGTAGGAAGAGTATAATTGAAAGACTGCTGACATAAAGTAATAGAAAGACTGTAATGGGGTGACTGCAGACATAAAAGCAATCGAATAACTCAATCGGGGAGCATATTGGTATACATAGAATCGACTAACGAGGAGGCACGCAATCATATGAGGTGCAGCACGCCGGGTTGGGTGCCGGGTGGAACTACCAAAGGGCCGAGCTTTGGAAGAACGCCAACATCGCCGGGTGGAAGAAGAACAAAACAGGCAATCGGCCGGGGATGCCCGATCATAGAAGCCGACAGACAGACGGACGGACAGACGGACCACAATCGGTATCACTGCCAGGACGTTGAAAAACTTCTCCAACGATGAGGTCACTTAGGCAGAGGCCCGAGCAGGCAGGCCAAGGGTCTGGCCAGCTCCAGAAGTCAAAAACGCTTCGACAACTGGCTCGTAGTGGAAGGGCTCGGTGGCCATCATGCCCGACAGCCGATGGAGCAGTGTAAAGACTCCAAGGAGAGTCACCAACTCCATCACTCCGGCTGGCGACTTGGTGCTCTTGAAGAGCGCCAGGTTGTCCTCGGTGCGGTAGCTGCGGTTGGTCGAAGCCGACTCGCGGACAAACTTGAGGGCATGGGCAAACGGGGCCGAGGCAGTCGAACGACGACCCAGGCCTGCCTCGCCGAGGTCGTCCGTGGAGATTTGCAGGACTTGGTGTGCATAGAAGGCAGCATGGCCCTGCAGGAGTGAGTTCTGGGCCTTGGTCGCATAGGCATACCAGAGGCGAGCCTTATCTTCAGGACTCCACTCGTACGGCGCCTCGTTGGTCGACTCGGAGAGGGGCTTGAGCAAGAACTGCCACATGGAGAACACGATGGCTCGCTTGGCATCGGCATTCAGCAGATTGGTGATGTACTCGGGCTGGAACCCAAGACTATCCTCAAGCAGCTTGCCAAGCGGGCCGTGGCCTGGGGATGTGGCGAGCAGAACCCGTCAGCACTTACAGCAAGGGCACAGATGGATGGACGGATGGACAGATGGATGGACGGACAGGGAACTGTGATCAGGATGCGGTGCCGACCCCCTGGTCCTTGGCACCCTTACTTACCAACCGGGAAGTTTTTGAGCCACTTGGCCTCAATCGAGCTTGTGCCAATGACATTGAGAGCAAGACGATAATAGTCGAGCACGCTGTAGAAGCCGCTGCTGAGCACATGCTCCTCGGCCTGGGCTTCCTGGACGAGGCTCTCGTTGGGTCCGTTTGGATCGAAGCTGGCGGGGCTGTGGCGGCGTCCATGCCAATGGCCTCTGAGGCGCTCTTGGGCCCACAAGATGTTGCCGGCCTCGAGCTCCATGCCCATCGAGTCCTACAAACCAAGATTGATCAGCGGGGTGCTCCAGACTGTGTGCATAACGCCAAAGGGGCTCGGAGTTTTGACCAATGCAAAGAGATACCGACAGAGACAGCATTGGCCCAGCCAATGTAGCTGGAAATGCACGCAATGAGCTGGTAGTTGCGCTCGTCAAAGTGCATGCGGGCATTGCGTTTCATATCGAGAGTCACTTTGGAGGGGATCGAGGTAGCCGAGGCCACCAGCTGAAGAGCAGCAAAGTCCTTGGCCGAGAGCGGCTCCTCGATCGGGCTAGCAAGTGCAGCAGTGTTGTTGTGGTGAAGGGCTCTGAGCTGGGCTCTCCAGGAGCCATTGATAGCATCGCCTGGTGATGGTGGTGGTAGTGGTGATGGTGGTGATGGTGATGGTGGTGATGGTGATGGTGATGGTGGTGGTGAAGGGAATGAGTGGGAGTGAGCGACAGGTTCTGGTGTGGGAAGACAAGTGCAGCCAAGTTTCCATCAGAGCAGCGATGACTTCCACAAGATGCCAGGGCAACATGATCCTCACCGAGAGCCACAGCGTGGGCAGCGCAAAAGTAACTGTTGTCCAATTGTATTGGAGATGATGTATCACACGGGACCGGGTCAGATTGTTGGCCAGAAGGCTCGTTGTGACAGCTTGGTCTGACCTGCACATACAAGTCCCTGCAGACACGAGCCGCTGCCGGCGACCCACCAAAGACAGTGCTCACCATTTGTACTGAAGACTGCTGGTCAGGAGAACCAAGCGGCGGAGATGAGGCGATACTTGGGCAGCCTGAGGTGAAAGCGGGACGCAGTGAACCATGGCCGGATGTAAGAGACAGGCAACTTCGGCGGATTATCCATGCTGAAACTCGTATGACGATAGCGATGGAGATGGAGATGGAGATGGAGATGGAGATGGAGATGGAGATGGAGATGGAGATGGAGATGGAGATGGAGATGGAGATGGAGATGGAGATGGATATGTCCATCTTTCCGGTACTCACACCAATGTCAACAAAAGGGACACCCAGCATGACAGGGGTCGTGTACTGGTACACCATCAGGGCAGGCTTCCAATAGTCGTAGATGGGTAGGCTCTTGTCGGGCGCACCGGCAACGTGCTTGATGATGCCGTTGAATTGCTATCGGAGAGAGAGAGGGGAAGCCACGGGTCAGTGGGCGAGAGCAGAAGCACTAATGACCAGCCATGCCAACTAGACGATACTGAGAGCGTCCCCTCCAAACAACACCGCGCATTGACAAGGTGCCTCCTCCCCCCTGGGACATGTCGCCGTGCTCACAAACGCACCGCATGTTCTGCTTCGACAACCTCTCGATCGCGGCAGCTGGGCTGGAGCAGATCGGCGAGGCTCGGGCGATCGGCGGTAGCGCCACCAGAGATGCCACACTCGTTGTCGGCACAGGGACTGAGGGTTTCAAGGATCGAGGCAATCGTTTCCTTCTTGTCGCTGAGGGTAATCGGAATACTATGCAAGGGGAGGGCAGTAAGCGAGGGAACAGGCTCTGGGTGCCCCGGTGGCCATATGCGACGCTGCTGCTCGGTACGTCAAACCCAACAATGCATCTAGAGGCATTCGTTGGGACATACCTCTTTCCGAGCACGGTGTCCACGGACTGCGGCTCGACCTTGGTGGTCTGGATCGTGGCAACCCTGGGCTGCTTTCGACTGGCAAAGCTAAACAGAGACATGGTGCGATGAAGCGTTGGTCCGGAGAGTCGGTGAGGGGAAGGAGGGCGACCAAGATGGACTTGGACGAGGTTGGCAGGACGACGACAACCAGCGGCGTCGGTAGGGCGGCCCCGACCTCCTCGGCACCCCTGCTCTCCTTGACCAGCAGCTTTACAGTGCTCGCCGAAAAGGAAAGACCAAATAGGAGGTGGGGGAGTCAGGTTCGCCCGAGTGGATGCTTGTCTGCGACTGAGCCCGGAGAGACAAAGCAGGCACAGCAGCCACTCAGAGCCAAGAGGACGAGCCAACACCCAAGTCAGCACACTAATATTAGTGTGCTGGCCGACGCTGGCGGCTGCACAGCAAGAGCCGGCCTCCCAGTGGTGCAGCCGAGCAGGCCGCAGGACAGACAGGCCCGTGGACAAAGACAGGAGGCAGCGGAATGGGGCTGCGGTGAGCGGGATCAAGGCCGGCCTGGGTATTCGGTGCCGCCTGGGGATCACAGCGTGCGAGACCTGTGGCTTTGGGCGGCCGACAGCGACCCATGGACGGATGGGGATGCGGGCAACTGCCAGGTTGCTGCCGGGAGAGGGAAACGAAGTGTCTGGAGGGTGAACGACTCTGGTCTGCTTGACAATACCGAAGGGGGACTGCGAACTTGGTCGCATACCGCGCTGTGCACGAGCTTTGACGACGATCCCGATACTGTTGGTTGTGCATTCGGTCGTTGTCCTCTGGGTTGCTTGTCGCTGCTGTCGGTCGCACCGGATGGGATTACTGCCCTTGGCGGATCGCTCCCTCATCTTGCAGGACCGCAGTCGAGAGAGCCCCGATGGCGATCAATGAATGTGCATTCAGAGCCAGAACGAGGCTATCGATACAGGATCTCCCGTTTCGCCTTGTCGGTGTTGTGGGTCTTGAGGATGCGTCGGATCTTTGCTTGTCGTGGTGGGCTCACGCCTTCATGCACGAGCGGGCCCAGGGTCTCGATGGAAGCTTGGTGGCCTTGCTCCTCGCTGACGCTGCTGCCTCGTGGTCGCTTGCCACATGGATATCCCCAGTCACTCTTGGTGAGCGACGGACACATCGGCGCACAACACACCACCGTTCTGCAAATGTTCAAAAAGGCCCACGGGTGTGTCCTGCTCTATTGTGCACACAGATCCCAAGCTCGCCGCAAACAGGCAAGCTACGGCAATTCCATCCAGCCCAGATCATCTCGACTCGACTCGACTCGACCTGATCGAATCCGCCATCAGAGCGCTCCTTTTTACTGCCGGTAGTCCTCCAGGCGAACGAGGATCTCGACGAAAAAGAGGCGTTCGCTGGGATTGTCGCGCCAGCACTCTTCCATAAGCATCCAGATGTCGTCGGGAACGTCGTCAAGTCGCTTGGGTCGCTGGCCCCTGCGACAGTACAGTGCGATTTGCGACTCATCGATCACCTGGCCGTCCCGGCCAACCCAGATCGGTCCTCCGCTGCACAGGACCTCGTACATGGTGATGGCGAACGCATAGATATCGGTCTTCGCAGTGGGCCTGCATGGTCGACGGTCGTCCAGCATCTCGGGCGCCATGTGGTCCACTGTGCGGGGTGCACGCAACTCCGGAGCGCTGTTGGCCTCGGCAAACCCAAAATCAGTGATCACGGCCCGGAACGATTCGTCGAGGAGCACACTCTGCGCCTTGAGGTCGCCGTGAAGAAGCTTCTCTTCGTGGAGGTAGGTCATTCCGGAGGAAACTTGGTAAAGGAGCTGGAGCTTCTCGTCGATGGAGCAGCTCCTTCTTGGGGAGGATACGTACTGGAGAAGCGTGCCGTTGGGCATGAAGGGCGAGACCATGAATGGCCGGGCAAAGTAGCCATCGATCTCGCCGGCGCCAATGAGAGAAAGGACGTGGGGATGGTCGAGCGTCCACCACATCTTCATTTTATCGGCGAATAGAGAGAGCTCCATTCCACGGTCCAGCAGCTCTCGAAGCTGGCGAACGATGACCTTCGCCCCGTTGTAGCGGCCGGTATAGACGACACCGAATCCGCGGGTTCCAATCGGTTCAGCAGAGTGGTCAGTGATGTCGTTGAAGGTGATGCGCCAGCTATTGGCCTTGACAGGGTGATGGGACTGTTGAGGTCGAGGCCGTGGGGCGGCGGCACTTGCTTTGGTAAGGTCCTGCAGCCGAGCCAGAACCTCAGCAAAGGTTGGTCTTGCTCGGGGATCCTGGTGCCAACAGTGTTCGATAAGGCCCCAAACGTCGTTCGGGAGATCGTTGATCTTCGCTGGACGGTTTCCCCTACAAATCTGCATCTCAATCACCCGGGGGCGCATGGGCTCGCCGTCGGCAGTGACCCAAGTATCCTTGCCGTCGTTCAGGGTCTCATACATGGTGATGGCAAAGGCAAAGACGTCCGTCTTTTTGGTGTGGCCGGACGGTTCCTCATCATCAAGCATCTCGGGAGCTATGTAGTCCAACGAGGAGCCTGCGAGTGCGCTTGGAGGCGAAGGAGGGGTTTGGTGAGCATAGTTAAAGCCAAAATCGGAAACAACCGATTGAAAATCACCGTCGAGTAGAATGTTCTGTGCCTTGAGGTTGCCGTGGAGAATGCTGTGGTCGTGCAGGTAGGACATGCCCGAAGCCACTTGCGTGAGCAGCTTGAGTTTCTCGGTGAGGGGCCGGACGGTGTTCGGATCGGAGACATAGTCGCGGAGGGTGCCATTGGGCATGAACGGCGAGACCATGAAAGGCTGACCGGATCTCCCGTCGACGTCCCTGTGGCAGGCGCCCAGGAGCGGCAGGATGTGCGGGTGGTTGAGCCTGTGCCAAAAACCGGCCTCGTGGTAAAAGCCTGTGAGCTCTCGTTCGCAGTATGTCCCGAGGAGCTGCCTGATAGCGACCTTGGAGCCGAAATAGGACCCCACAAAGACCTCGCTGAATCCGCCACGGCCGATGGGGTTGGTCGAGCGGCCAGTGATGTCGCTGGGGCTGATGCGCCAAGGTTCAACTGTGGGAGGCGGCGGCGCGGCACTCGCCTCGGCCAGATTCTGCAGCCGGACCAGAACGTCGGCAAAGACTGGTCGTGCCTTGGGATTTTGGTGCCAGCAGCTCTCGACAAAGACCCAGATGTCGTTGGAAAGACCGTTGATGCGCCTTGGCCGCTTTCCGGCACAGATCTGTCGCTCGACTACCCGCTCGAACATCGGGAGGCCGTCCTTGGTGACCCAGACGGGGTTTCCATCGTTCAAGACTTCATACATCATGATACCGAATGCATAGACATCGGTCTTTCTGGTTGGTCCGGACGGTTCCTCATCATCAAGCATCTCGGGAGCTATGTAGTCCAACGAGGAGCCTGCGAGTGCGCTTGGAGGCGAAGGAGGGGTTTGGTGAGCATAGCTAAAGCCAAAATCGGAAACAACCGATTGAAAATCACCGTCGAGTAGAATGTTCTGTGCCTTGAGGTTGCCGTGGAGAATGCTGTGGTCGTGCAGGTAGGACATGCCCGAAGCCACTTGCGTGAGCAGCTTGAGTTTCTCGGTGAGGGGCCGGACGGTGTTCGGATCGGAGACATAGTCGCGGAGGGTGCCATTGGGCATGAACGATGAGACAATGAAAGGCTGGACGGACCTCCCGTCGGCGTCTTGGTCGCATGCCGCAAGGAGCGAGAGAACATGAGGATGGCTCAAGTCATGCCATCTTTTGGTAAGGTGACGAAACGCGACAGGCTCTCTCTGCTGATAGACCCTCGGAATCTCCCGGATGACGACCTTGATGTCGTTGTAATTGCCAACATAGACCTCGCCGAAGATGCCACGGCCGATGGGGTTCGCCGAGCGGCCAGTGATGTCGCTGGGGCTGATGCGCCAAGGTTCAACTGTGAGAGGCGGCGGGGCGGCACTCGCCTCGGCCAGATTCTGCAGCCGGACCAGAACGTCGGCAAAGACTGGTCTTGCCTTGGGATCCTGGTGCCAGCAGCTCTCGACAAAGACCCAGATGTCGTTGGAGAGGCTGTTGATGCGCTTTGGCCGCTTTCCGGCACAGATCTGTCGCTCGACTACCCGGGGGCGCATGGGCTTGCCGTCGGCCGTCACCCAAGTATCCTTGCCGTCGTTCAGGGTCTCATACATGGTGATAGCAAAGGCAAAGACGTCCGTCATCATCGTGGAGCCAGTCGGGTTGTCGTCATCGAGCATCTCGGGTGCTATGTAGCCCTCGGTGCCGCCGGCTGTCGGCTGGGTGCTGTGGTGGCGGAAAGAGACCGAGGTGTGCTTGGTGCGCGAAAGGCCAAAGTCCGAGATCACAGCCCGACGGGCCTCGTCGAGAAGGACATTCAGAGCCTTGAGGTCGCCATGGACGACGCGGCGGCCGTGCAGGTAGGTCATGCCGGAGGACACCTGGTAGAGCAGCTTCATCTTCTCGGTGAGGGGTCGGACGGCGTCCGGATCGGAGACATAGTCGCGGAGGGTGCCGTTGGGCATGAACGGCGAGACCATGAACGGGAGGATGGGGTTGCCGGCGTCGTCTCTGTCGCAGGCGCCCAGGAGCGGCAGGATGTGCGGGTGGTTGAGCCTGTGCCAGATATCGACCTCGTGGTGGTACTCTGTGAGCTCTCGTTTGTTGTATGTCCCGAGGAGCTGCTTGATGGCGACCTTGGAGCCGAAATAGGATCCCACAAAGACCTCGCCGAATCCGCCACGGCCGATGGGGTTGGTCGAGCGGTCGGTGATGTGGCTGGGCGAGATGTACCACGCCGGCTTGTCGCTCGCAGCCGAGCTGGAGGACATGTACCGGCTTGCCATCTTGTGTTTGACCGGAATCGAAGAACGCCGGGCTGGCGGGAGACGAGCGACGGATGATGGAAGCCGGAAAGAGCGAGGAGGCGGTCAAGGAGGTGTGGCTTGGCCATTTCCATATCAGTGCAGCACGTGATCACCATTTCGCCCTGCAAGCCACGAGACCTGCGAATCTGCCGTCGATGCGATCTGCAGCATTGGAAGCGATTTATTGATTTACACGGCTCGGCCTATGCATGCGGGGATCTACGTGCTTGAGCATGGGTGTGCCCATGTATGCGGATATGATAATGGAATGGGGGGGGGTATATGAAGGCGGGAATGCGACTTGGGCCTTTGTGAGGAGGCGGCGGCTGGGGAAACAATGTCGCCGTCCATTTACTTCACCAGACCGAGATACGGAGTGCTCGGGTCGATCAGCAGCGCCGAGCCAGCATCCGTGGTCAGAAACTGAGCCACCTCGGGCTCGAATCGCAGCGGATCCGGCGCCAGGGTCACCGAGAGCCGGTGAACCAAGGCACACATCCCCAGCAGCGAGATGAGCTCGACAACCCCCGAGGGTGTCTTCATGACCTCGAACAGCCGCATGGACTGGCTCGGGCTGTAGTCGCGCGTCATCTGGGCCGATTCGCGGAAGAACTCCAGGGCGGCATCCATTCGCCGGTCGCCGAGGTATCCGTTGCCACCGACCATCGTGATAGTCGAGACTGGCACCTTCAGCCGGAAGGCCAGGTACCCGGCGTGGGCTTGGACCAGGGTGTTGCCGCTGTGCGCAGCGTAGGCATACCAGAGCAGCGCCTTGCTGGCCGCGGACCACTCGCATTGGCAGTGCGCTCCCGTCAGGTTGTCCCAGCTGGCTCGAAGCAGCACCTGCCAGAGAAGGTAGCAAACGGTGCGCTTGGTGTCTCGATTCAGAATGACCTCGACGTAGCTCGGTTTGAAGCCAAACTGCTCATGCAGCCAGCTATTGAGCAAGCGGTGGCCTGTGGAACAGAAGCGGGATCCAGGGCATCGGCACGGTGCGGATGGGATATGGGCAAGTGGCAAAAACGGCACGGATGAGAATTGTGGTTTCGATTTGCGCAGCCAGATTGTCTTTCGCCAGTCGCTGTCCAAGTCTGCCACCCATCAGCGCTGTTGAGAATACTGCTGGCATCTCTCTCCGTCCTTTCTCAGCAAAACGACGCGCACTTACCGGCGGGGAATCCGCGTATCCACTGAGCTTCGGAAGAGTTGGAGCCTTGCATACTCTTGAGAATCTTCAGGATGTCCCTGGCTTTGGAGATGCCATGCTTGGGAATGTACTCTTCTGCCTGGGCCCGCTCGCGGAGCTGATCGTGCCCCTGACTAGGGTCATAGTTGAACGGTGCGTGTCGGGACCCGTCCCACAGACTGTCCCGCAACTGCACCTTGGCCCAAAGATACGATCCAGGGTCGAGATCGATACCCATGGCATCCTGAGGAGCATTGGTGTATGGGTCAGTGAGTCAGCGCTGCCACAGACGCTCTGAGAGCGACCACCTGCGTTTATGACGCAACTATCTCGATCGCCCATGTTGCTGCGGCAGCCGCACAATGGCACCTCCATCTGTCGCTCTTTCGTGGGACACTCTACCGAGAAGGCATTGATCCATCCTGTATATGCACAGATGGTGGCAATCTGCTGGTAGTCTTCACCCTTGTAGAAACTTCGGGCAGTCGATTTGTGCTCCGGGGTGACCTTGGAGGGAATCTGGGCGGCGGAGACGGCAAGGTGGAGAGCCACAGACTCCTCCTTGGAGAGCCGCGAGTCGGACGGGCTGATGATCGGCACCGGGTACTCGCCGGTGTAGGTCTTTGACCGCCACAGGTGCGACCGCGCCGAGCCACTCATAGCGTCACCTGGAAGAAGGAAGGAGGGGAGATGCGAATGTGGAGGATGGTTTTGGGTTAGCGAGAACATCGCGAAGGACGAGTTGGAGGTGGATGGAGTTGCATTGTGCCGCATTGGACATCGTTGAGTTGAGTGGCGTAACGACCGGGGAGGAAACTGGGTGGCTCACCCAGTCCCGCCATTTGCATCCTCGATCGGCCAGAGGAGCGATACGCATGCAGCACCGTGCGATCCGAGTTACAAACCCATCTCAGGGATACCCACCAAACGAGGCTGAACGTGCTGCAGAGTAAAAGCTGTGTGATGCCAGAATGGAACGGCGGACAAAAGGGAACCCGATTGAGTGTGCATTTGCGGTCAATGAACATGAGGATTGGATGAGAGAGAGGGCCCGAGATTGCAGTTGAAGTGGGGGGGAGGACGAGTGGTACATCAAACAGCGGCGGTTTGGCGACCGTACCATCGATACTCCAGACTGCTGGCCAGCAGGATGGCTCCGCGGAGAGTCGGAGTGACCTTGGATTTCTGAGAGGAGTTATGAACGAGACCAAGTTTGGGATCAGTGCCGGCGAGAGCGATGGCGAGTGAGAACCAACAATCAGAGACATGAAGAACAGCACGGTGTGGGCTCAGATCAAGGACCAACAACAGCTGCAACAGCCGATGGCGCTGGGAGGAGATACGTACGCCAAGATCGATCGTGGGCAGATGCAGAAAACGAGTGGTAATGAGCTGGTAGCATCGGAGAGACGGGAACCACATGTCGTAGACGCTGAGGCTGGGATCCGGTGAGCCGATGAGATATCGAAGGATGTCGGAGAAGTGCTACGGTAAGGCATCGGGTGAAAGAGATGTGTCAGCGCTCGAATCCAAAATGTCACTACTTGGGTCCTGAGTCGAACCGAGCAGAACAGAGCCGGGTAAAGCTGAGCCGATAGCAGGGATGTACTGGGGGGGGGCACAGCTCACCTGGTTGTCCAGCATGATCAGGTCCAGTCTGCGCCGCCTGCTCCTCAGAAGATCGCTGAGGGTTGGATGCGCGAACTTGGTTGACGCCGAGTGATGCGAGCTGGCGATGCTGGCGGTGCTGGCGATGCTGACGGTGCTGGCGGCTCCAACAGTGCTGGCAGGCTTGGCGGACCATGTTGAGGGCTGGATGAAATGGCCGTCTGAGTCGTAGTATGGCGAGGTTCCATCGATGTATCGCCTGATCCGGTCGAGGCGCGAGGCGAGGCTGGAAACCGTCGAAGCCCCATCGTTGGCCGTCGGGGTGGGCGGCAGGGGCATCTGGGGAGGAGGCATGCGCGGAGTCGCCAGCTTCTCGGGAATGGCGATGTACTTGTCCATCCAATGGCCATAGATGGGGCCTCTCAGGCCTCCGTCTATCGAGGCCTGGAGGCTTTCGACATCCGACGACGCCGACGACATGGAGTGGGCGGTTTGGAACCGCACGGCCGCCGGTGTAGTTGGGGTGGTCGAGACAGGAGAAGCCGAGGGCGGTGGGCTGGAAAGCTGCTGCTGCTGCTGCTGCTGCTCTTGGTGTTGGTGTTGGTTTTGGTTTTGGTTTTGGTTTTGGTGTGGGTGATGGTTTCGCAGTTGGTGGCCCAGGACAAACTCGGGCGATGAGAGCGATCGCACCATAAGCGCATGGGCCGACCGCCGGTGCAACGACGATGCAGGCGACTGTAATGATGGAGAAAGGGCGGACAGCGGGGTGGACAGCGGGGCAGATTCGAGCGAAGATACACTTGGGGCAATCGTCACGGCGTCGGAATCGGGCAGGGACAGCGAAAACGACGCCGTCGACATGGTCTCGGTCGAGGAGTTGAGGGCGCTCTGATGGCGACCGAGGATGTACTGGATCAGGTGCCCCTGCTTGTTTGGGCTGCCCTCTGGAGGTTCTGGCAGGGGCGGCTGGATGGAGCGACCGATGGGACGGCCTCGGTTTGCAAATGGCAGGTCAGGAAGATCGGCAGGGCCCTGGCGGATCATGGCGAGGACGGCTGAGCGGCAGTGAGAGACGAGAATATGAAGTGGAGGAGCAGCAGCGGATCGATGGATAGGCGGATGGGCGGTTGCAAGACAGAATGCGAGGACAAGTGGTCAAGACAGAAGCATCAGCCAACAGAGCCGGCGATGCAAGGGCAGTGAATCCACTGCAGTCGCAAAGGGCGACATGGGGGTATTTGAGTGCTTTGGGGGACGGCAAGGAGAGAAAGAGCCTGCACAACGACAGGAGGAGCCCGAGCAAAGGGCAGGAGGGGCCCGGGCGAGCAGGGCGGACATCCACACAAGCCGATGGCTGGAGCGAGTGGATGGGCAGAGACAGGCAGGAGGCGCGGTGCCGACGGACAAGTCGATAGGCAGTCATGGGTATCGAAGCGAATCGGGGATGAAGCAAGTCGGAATGAATGTCGTTGAGAGCGAACAGCAACGAGATAGATAAAAACCACAACAGTGATCATCACAGACAGTAACGAGACAAAGAGTAACGTGCACAAAGAGTGACAGCTACAAAGAATAGCGATCACGAAGAAGAACAGAGCACGCACGCATGTGGCGACGGGATTGGCAGGGTGGGCACGCGAAGGGAGGGGTCAACGGACGGATCAACGGACAGATCAACGGACGGATCAACGGACGGATCAACGAGGGTGGGGGCAGTTCCTGGCCGAGCCAGTGCAGAAAGCAACGGGTGGATGACACCGCTGGGAGCCGAGACGCAGTTGCGACATGCGGTGGCATGCCCCTGGGCCAGTCGCCAAGCGCACACCGGGGCTGGGCGATGAACACTGCCGAGTCCCGAGCACCAAGTCGATTGGTGGAGCCAAGCACTGGCCTCGAGTGGAATACCAAGCAAATGGAAAGCCAGGTGGAAAGCTTACGCCAGCCAGACATGTTGCCACCAGCGAGCAAGTCTCTCCGGGTGGCTGGAAGGAGGCCCATCAGCATGAGCATGAGCATCAGCATGAGCATCAGTATTAGCATCAGCATCAGCATCAGTATTAGCATCAGCATGAGCATCAGTATCAGCATTGACATCGACATTCACATCGACATTCACATCTTCGTCTGCATCGGCAAGACGCAAAATTGCAGCGCCCCGGCCACCAGGCAGGCACAGGCTTGTCGCTTGGCGGGCCCAGACTGGTCGCAGATTGCTCCTCGCACAAGCCGGCCAGTCAAGGACAAAGCTGGGCAGGTGGGGGAGAGGCCGTGGACGCCAGCGATAATGCAGTCGGACGCCGACGCTGATGCAGCCCACGCCAATGCAGATGCAGCCCACGCCAACGCAAATGCAGCCACGCAAAGCTGCCTTGTGCTTGGGCCCGTCCTTGGGCCCATCCTTGGGCTCGTCCTTGGATTCCGTGTCGGGTTCTGCACTGGGTCATGATTCGCCATGAGCGACTCGCAGCCAGAGTGGACTCGTTGCACCGTGCTCGCTGCTCACACTGAGCGTGTGTGCGCAGCACTGCCACTGCCACCACGGAACAGCTGCACAGAAGAGCATCCGTCACGTGTCTCTCGTCGCTCCACGCCCATGATCCATGTTTCATGTTCGATCTGCCCTGCGCCCCAGGCTCACATCCGCATCTGGTCAGCCGCATCTGGTCAGCCGCAATGCTCCCTGACACTGCGGCAAACCTGCAAGGTGCAGTCCGCTCGCACAGCGCCATGTCCCTACAGTCGCGACCGCAACTCATACGACTGCTCGTGTATCTCACCTTTGCGCTCCTCCCACCCGACCCATAGAGCTCGCTGCCAAAGTGATATCGTCCATCGAGGCCCGCGAATGGCCTGCCGAGACATTTCGTGTCCTCCAGGCTCTTGCGGCCAAGCTCGCCCAGGATCATGCCGTGACTCATCGACCAGCCCCAACCCAGTCGCAGATCGACATCCTTGCCGGAGAGCAGCCCCTTTGGGACATTGTCGACGACATTGGTCCGCGCCAAGTTCCACTGCGCTTCTCAATAGCCATACATTGGCGAGTCGCTTTTCTTCAGGCTCACCAATTCACTTCCGCACAGGTGTTCGCTTGTGGAATGCACTTCTATCGAGCGCTGCTCTCGGCTCCGAGTCCCTCGGCAGTCACGCCGCAGATGGTAATGTCAACGAAATCCAGTTCTTGTCGCCATACATGCAGGGCAAGGCTGTCAAAATGCCAGCCACAGCGCTGCTCGCTCTTCTCTGTCGTTTCCAGTTCACAGGCTACACGGCGTGCGGCGATACACTGACTCATCTCTGCTGATTGTGGCTCTGGCCCATCCCAGTTCTACAGACAGCCTTTGATCTTGTCCGCCTCTCGTACTCCCAATGGGCCTACTACCTCGAAGTTTCGTCAAGACTGCCTGATACAGCATGTGGGTCTGGGAGTGGCAAATGGAGCAAGTTACTCATCCGCGTCGCTGGCTTTCCCAGCGTTGGCCTCTCTCTTGTCTGACCCGCGGCATATCCCACTGTTAATCGCACCTCGCACCGCCGATCGTGTGAGCCAAAGCCCTGTTCAAAACAGTCAAGATCGGGCTCCGTTCTGGCCGAGAACGCTGCAGACTCGGGCAACACTCTGTCGCCGATGAGATCTTTGGCCTTTGTTCGGTGCTCCTGGCCTCTGCTCCACACAAACAATCATCCATTCTTCAGAAGCGCTCGGCGTTACTGCTGCACGCCTTTATGGCCGAAAATGCAGGTCACTCGCACTATCGCCAGCTCGATCTGCCGATGTGTTTCGGTGTGCCTTCATCATCGGCTCTGAGACATGCTATCTGGCTTTGGTTTGACTCATCGCAGATGTGGAAGCACGCTGGCTCGCCTGTGGCCTTCCATTTGCTCAACAAAGCAGGTGAAATCTGGTCGTCCGCGACCATCGACGAGGTATATCGCAGCATATCGATGGGCGGATGGATGGATGGATGGGTGGATGGATGATGGATGGGTGGATGGGTGGATGGGTGGATGGTTGAGTGATGGTTGAGTGTCGACCAAAGCCTCGCCGCTTCTTGACACCCTGCTTGGCCTCTCGTTTGTTACAACCAGATCGAGCAGGTCATCGAGATTTGTCTCGACTGTGCAAGATGCGAATCCAACTCTGCTGCAGACACCATCCAGTGGATCAGAACAGCCCACACCCTTGTCACAAGTACCTCGCTAGGACCCATAGCACCATTGTTGGATTCTTCTTGTCCGCCCGAAGGAAGCTTTACCCGACCCAGACTCCAGCAACTGCGAGCATTGGTCTTGATACGACTGTCGGCAGCACTGATGGCAGGTGGAGACCCGGGGTCATCGGCGACAGAGAGCATGGAGTATATCCAGGCGGCAATGAGGGTATGTTACCAATGCACCCATCCAGAATTGCGGGCAAGCTCCAGCATGCGTTCGGTCTTGGAGCCGTCCGTCGTCGCCTTCATCTCCATGTGCTGACCCGGCGACCGCTGTGCGATCGCAGGACGATCCACTCAACCTGGAGGCCCATTGCGTCAAACTGCAGTTGCTGCTCGCGCAACAAGGGTCACATCGAACCGAGATGGTTGCAAAAGGTATCTCTGGTTCTGTAGGCTTACTATCGGTGGGCTGGTATGCTTCTGGCGCAACATAAGCACTGTGGGACTGGCCACAGCCAAGCTCGGGTGGCATAGCTGGCGCAGGAGCCGCCTATCAGAATGTCCGGACAGGCCCAAGCAAACAGATCGAAGCAAGCGATTGAACCCATGCTGATCGAAGATCTATCTGAGTGCCATCACTCGCCACATCCGACGCCCCATTTTCACCGCTGTGATCTCTGAGTACCGAGGTCTTCCCTTTTGCGATACTAAACCTTTTTCGTGCAGTCCTGAACAGCATCGTGGAAGTTTGTCCGTTCCAAGTGGAGCACATGCAAATGTAACTAGATTCGCACAACCAGCTCCAGTAATCCCTCGAATCTAACTTGGCAATCATGGCAGGTACATCGACAGCTTCCATCGGGTGGCCAAATCCAGGTTGGTGCCTGTGTCGACTCTGGACCTCATAGATCCTACTGCATCCTGTCTTGCAGCATCGAGCCTTCACCGATATGGGAGCCGGGATGGTTCCTCTCGCAGCTTTCTATCGCATATACATGACATGTATCGGGTGACCAAGTCCACTATCGCCATCGCTGGTCCCTCTGCCAGTCAAGAGCTTGCTCTGTCCTTTCTGGACTCTGTCTCGACCCATCTGGCCCTCCAGCCCCACTCGCCCGCTCGTCAGGCATTCCGTGAGCAGCTCATAGTCGCAAGGCTCTATCAACTATCCAACTCGCCCATTCGGAACGCCGACGAAGCCTCGAACCTGATCCAGCAGGCGCTCTCAGGTGCGCTAGACATATCAGTATTACCACCAAGCCGATTCCATCATGACTAACCCCCCCTTGCTGTTCTTCTGTAACGAACAATAGCAGGCGAACTCGAGATGAGCGACTCGCTCTCATGGACTTGCCAGTCCATCCTCTGGCATGGCGGATGCAAGGCTTTCGACGTGAGCCACCATGCGTTGCTTGTTTCCGACTCGGTCGACCAGAGCCACTCACATCAGCACCCCTGTCCAGGCTACCAGATACGAGGAAGCCCTGGTCTGGTTTGTCGCAGGGACGCAGTTGATGGCTAGCCAGGATCCCGGCCAAATCAAGAATTCATGCAAGTGCCCCCCCGGTCCCATGATAGCATGTCGATCCCTGGGAAGGGTTGCCAACTGACATTCAACCTTGAAATGGGAATGGAACCTCCAACACAATATCCTGCCGCCCACACGGTGTTGTCCACAGGGGCTCTGCACATGAAGATCGCTCAGTCCCACTTCCATCTGGACAAGTTGGCAGTCGCCCTCGAGACTCTATCGAAAGGTACACTGTGGCTGCAGATTGAGTTGTCGTCATCAACACACACAGCTCTCGTTCTACCCCCCTCCGGCACTCATTCCCTACCGCTTGCACGGCGACATGCCTGCCAGCCGAATCGATTCTCGCGGACCAGATCGAGACCAGGTTCTGGACTCTCAAGACCGCCATCCGGTTGCCCAATTTATCCGAGGAAGCAAGTGAGATTCTGTGCGGCTCTATCCCCGGCTCGAAGTGGCCTCGATTTCTTGCGCATGCTCACTAGCGAGGACGTGCTCAGTTTCAAAGGAGTTCCAGGCTATCTTGGATGCTGGCCAGATGGATGTGTACATGCTGGCCCTTCGTGAGTCGTTTTTGGTGAGCCAGACAGAGCTCCATGTATCCCAAATTGCATCGTTCGACATGTCAAGCCGTATTGCTGGCAGTCCACCATCAAAGTAACCCATTATGGCCGGTGGCTTTCAAATGATCTCACTCCAGGCCAACAGCAGGTACAAATGCATTCGGTTACCAAAGTCGGGGCACGATAGGATCAAGTCGGGGCACGATAGGATCGAGTCGGCGCATCTGCACGGGCTTGGGCATCACCCAACCTGACTCGTCGCTATGCTCTGACCAACAGGACTGCTCTCAAGACTGGCCTGAGGCTGTTTGCGCTCGCCAAGAATCACGGCTGGATGAAAGCTCATGCGAACGAGTTTGCTGTCGCTGTCCGGTGAGCACACTACGTCCATCGCCGCCACATCATCGCAACGGCCACCATGCCAGCGCAACTGATGACTGCCCAGCTGTCTGATTGAATTGGAGTCTCAGGCACTTGTGAACGGTTCTTTGGAGCCCAGGTAAGCGTCCTTGGGAATCAGGGTCGACATGCAGACGAGGATATTGTTGTTCATGCGCTCGAATGCAAAAGCACTCGAACTTGACGGCGTACTTGCTACCATGGCCAATGCAATCCCATCAGGCCAGCTCCGCAGACCAGAGACGCAATCTACAGGAGCCTCAGCAAGTACATCCGCCAAGGTGGGCGTTATGCTGAGCATAAACCGAGGCAAGCCGGACTAAGAGCCTCACCTGCCCGGAAACAAGCCATCACACCTGCCAGAATACTGACCCGGGCAGCAGCCTTTCTGATTCTGTCTGCCGGTGACGGTCAAGACCCAATGCCCCTGCAGAGCGAATTGCAATGGTTGAGACAAAAGGCAAGTTTGAACATGGCGGCCCGCTCTGGGTTGTCGGTCAAGGCGTCGGGTCCCGTCCATCCGCTCTGACATGGTGCATCCCTGCCGCTCGTGGGTATCAGACTTGGAACATCTCGGTTTCAGCAATGGCAGATCGAGAACTTGACTCGCCGGTCACCGTTGCAGAGCTGTTCGGTGTTACCGCCGAGATCATGTCCTCCGCCAAAGGCTCTGGGGATGACGACCAAGCAAAATTGATACTCTGCCGGTATCTGGAGACAGTGATGCTCACTCGCCACGGTCTCCAGGCAACGGATGTGCCCACCCTCCAGAGGGCACTGGAGCGCATCCAGAGACTCTATTCGGACCACCCGGTGGATAGGCTCCGAACCGTCGCCAGCGGAGAGAGCGAGCCCATTGATGTGGCCCAAGAGCTGCTCATTTTGGAGTTTCACATACGAGGTGTGGCCACAGCCCGTCGGCGGACCAGCGTCGCTAGAGTTGATCTTGGGTTGATCTCATCGCCTCTCCTGCTCATAACCATCGCACGCGTATTGCTCTGTTGGGAATGGGGAATATGAAATCCGGACGAACAGCCCACCAGGGGAGCTGGACAGATCTGCCCGAGGTCATCAAGGTGAGCACGATCGTGGTTGCGACTGAGGGAGCCAGAACGGAGCGATGTGTGGCTGATCAAGGGCACAATTCAGCTCGCAGAGGAGCGACAGCTCGATCTCGAAGGATTCAAAGCATTGGTCAACATCGTGCTCCAATACGAAGGTTGTCCCTCTGGAGGTATTTGGCTCGGAAATGCTGCTTCACTTGTTTTGCTTCCGCCCATGACTCGGCGCCACCACAGAACCGAGGCATTGATCCGAGACACAGTCATGTACATGGTTCTGCAACGAACCCTGGATCTCCAGCTCAAGAGCCATGATCCCAGCTTCGATCTGGATGAGTTTCTCCAGTGGTGGGTGCATTTTCGCAGACGATGTGTCTTGATGACCGACTTGATTCCGGCGCAGCCCAACTCAGGTCCGGCGCTCATGTTGCATATGTATTGTCGTTGTTTGGCCTTTGTTGCTATGGGTTTCAGGCTCTGCTTCCTGATCGAGGTGGCATCGATCGACAACATCCATGTGTCCCTGTCCCTGTTCGAATAGGCCCGCGAGCTCCTGAGGGTCTCTACCAGCCTGCAGCCCTCCGAGAGGATCTCTAGCAATCATGTTCTTTGGCTGACGACGACATCGTGGTGGGTGCGAGCAAGCTGCTCGATGCGATGGCACTGCTTTCCAATGCCGGAGTGCGTGATAACACACTTTACTCTCCCCCCGGACTGTGCGGCAGGAATCATGGCTGTCGGGTGAGTTATCCATGGGGCGGGGGCAGTGTTGGATTTGTGCCTGATGCTGTGAGCCGAGCCCGATATCGTCGCCGCTAACAGGAATATGACTCTATTGCGCCTGCAGTTTCTGAGGCAAGTACCCGCAAGTTGAGATCGAGCGCTGTGGGCAGCACTTGCAAGCAGCACAAACGAGACAGCGAACTGGCCCCAGCTGCTCATTCGGCCCCGTTCGACAGCGTTGGACAGCTCGACACCGCAAGGAGGCTGCTCAATGCCTCCCTGGCGCTGAGCAAATATCTGGATGGCCATTCAGCCCTCGTGAACAAGGTCTGGCGACAGCGCACTTGCGGGAGGGAGGGGATCGTTGCACTGCATGTCGACAGGCACACTCGGCATTCGATGTTGCTCCAAGTCAGCCAGGTGATGCTGATGCCTGGGCTCTGTGCTGTCGATGCCGATGTCGATGCTGATGTCGATGCCGATGTCGATGCTGATGTCGATGCCGATGCCCTGGCATGCCGGCGTTGGTCAGCAGATGCATCAGGACTATGCCGATATCCTTGCCCGATATGAGCCCCAGGCGGTCTGAGTTCGAAGTGCAGCGACGAGGGCCAAAAGCCAGCAAGGCGGGGGGAGGGTTTGGGGATCTCTTGCCTGCATACCGCATCGCAACGCCCATCTCGACGCTGAGGCATCGACAGCCCCGTTGCCGCATCATGAATCTGGAGCTGCTTGGTCTCTGGAGCCGCCCATCGTACTGCATGCCGCCTCGCCATCATGTCCCCGAGCCAATGCACAATCCGTTCGTGCAGATCGCTTCGCTGTCGTCATGCTTGCGAGATCCACCAGCCCTGCCTAGCGACCAAATCATCCTGCTCCTCTCCCTGCCCTCGCCAAAGGGTGGAAATACATTCAGCACCGCCTATCTGTCCTCGCTGCCGGTTGCCGCCTCCGAGCTAATATCCTCCGTGCGTCTTCCAGACCCATTCACCCAAGACTTTCCCGAGATCATCGAGGACCGGCTCGTGGACGAGTATGTGACCGTCTGTAAATTCAACAAGCGAGGAAATCTGCTGGCGACCGGAAGGGCCGACGGCCGCTGCAACGTTTGGGACTTTGAGACCCGAGGGATTGCCCGGTCGCTGCGAGGACATGTTCTCGGCATCACAACGCTCAGGTTCGACCCGCTACCATGATTCTTTCTGCAATGATGAGGCGGAGAGGAAAGGAGGGAGAGCATGCAGATCGATGGCAGTCGTTCATCGAAAGCTGCTAGATCTGATATTCTCTTGGCCGTCATCCCGTTTCCATCCTCGGCTCCTTGGTGTGATGAATCGTCGACGTTTGCATTCGCATTCGCATCGATCGACATGCCAGCTGGTCCAGAGACGGAAGCCACATCTTGACAGGCTCAAGGGACTGGAACTGCATACTCTGGGACTTGGCCAAGGGGACTCGCAAGCAGACCGTCCGGTTCACCTCGCCTGTCGTGAGCGCACGGATGCATCCGAGTGAACGGTAAGCATTCCCACCCACAACTTTGCCCGACGATCAAGCACCCAGCAGCGCCATCGATTGCTGGGTGCCAACAGAGTCCCAGCCACCCAGATCGCACGCACAACGTCGACCCTGACCTTGCATGCGATGGCTGATGCGATGGCGGGCGACAGTCATATCTTTGCGGCATGTTTGCAGGGAGCCCTCCCGGTGCTGGTGCGAATGTCGGATGATCCATCGCAGGAGGCCGAGATCGTTCCTCTGCTGCAAGACTTGAACGAGCACACCACCAAGTAAGTGCCCGTGTCGATCGTTCGCCCCGTGGAGAGCATCCTCGACATCGGCTTCGATTATCAACGCCTTCATTTACCAACGGGGGGGGGGCTGATTGATCTCCATGCGGCATTCGCGGTTGCAACCGCTTCAGCGCAAGCATCGACGGTGTCAGCTACAGCGCCATCAGCTTCGACTATGACGGCAACTTTATCTACATCGGGACGTCCAAAGGTGCCATTATCATTGTCCGAACCGAGTCTGCAAAGGCAAGTATGCGAACCACCAGCTCCAATGGACACTAGCGGTGGCTCGCTTCGGCACACTCCATGAATGCATGTGGATCATTTGATCACCTTGAGACACCTGCTTCCGCCAATGCCGGCCAGTATCGATGGCAAGTACAATGCATCAAGACCCCCCTGGCCTTACTGGACCAACTGTCTTGCCCGATAGATTGTTCATTACGTCCGAGCAACAGGCGGAGCAGCGATCAAGAATTTCCACTTTAGCCGAAAGAGCAGGTGCGGTCGCCTCTGCACTTTTGTCCTCTCGATCGTCGCTGATCTTGCTGGGTACCCAACGATCGTGCACCCCCGCTGATTTTCATCACTGACGGCGCCAACATCGGGGCGGATGGAACTCCCAAACTCTCTCTGGATCCAACAATTCAGGGACCTGGTTGTCAATGCCAACGACCGCATCATCCGCGTGTTTTCGATACTGTCGTCGTCAGAGCAGCCGCACATGGAGCCCGGGTACAAGTTCCTGGACTCGGTTGATCGTAACCAATGGATCCAGTGCGGCTTCAGTTCCAATGGAGAATACGTCATCGCAGGTGAGCAAACCATCGCCTTGGCGTGGCTCGCTCGGCCCTTCTCGGCCATCTTAGATTGCCCAAGATACCGGCTTCCGACACTTTCTCACTTCCGGTTGCCCAACTTTGCCACTTTGGTCGATGGATGCTGACTGCCGCTCTGCTGTCGTATCGGGCCCAGGATCGAGCGGTAAACACATCCACAAGATCTACATCTGGGACAAGGAAAGTGGCAATCTTGTCAAGATCCTAGAGGGACCAAAGGAGGGTCTCCTTGACTTTGCGGTACGGCATCTGCTTCGCTTTCACAACCAGCTGAGCCTCTGTCGTGCGCTCAACGCGACGCAGTCCGTTGCTCATTGTCTCGGAGTCGAGCTGTGGACAGCATGCCAGCATGCTTGGTCGGCCCTGTTCGCGTCCTTGGATATGGGGCGATGTTGATTGCAGAAAGGCTCATGTTCCTCCTTCCTCCATGTCTACAGTACCATCCTGTTCGTCCAATGATGGCAACGCTCTCGGGCTTTGGTGTTGTATACATATGGTCGATTCGGTATCCTGAGAACTGGTCGGCCTTTGCGCCAGGTAACGAGTCACCCGCCCGACTGTGGATGTGGTGCTGGCACGGAGGACAACCAGAGGAGGATTTATGGGGTCTTGGTTTCGGAAGTGGAGGTGCTCGAGACCGATATATCCATCGCGCGCTGACACATCGGCGATGCTCTTGCCACCTATCACACCACCATGCCAGATTTCAAGGAGCTGGAAGAAGACACAGAGTACATCGAGCGGGAGAACGAGTTTGACGATGTGAGTACCATCAGCAGTCCCTCTCTCCTGCTATCTTCGAGTGCCCTTCAGCCTTGAGTCGTCGAATGTGCTGATGCTGAGTGCGGGCTGCCATCCCTTCGTGCCGCAATGCAGATACCCGAGGACCAGGACCGACCCAAGAACAAGGACGAGACAACCGAATTCGTCGATGTCGAAACGATTGTCCCTGTCGCGGCGCTGAGTGACGATGAGGATGGAGTAACTGTGTTTCATCCTCCGATGCTGCATGAGGAGCACGACGGACATGGACGACCAGCCCCAAAAGCGTAGCCGCATCGATAGCGAGCAGAGTGACTTTGTTGTGATACAGTTGTTTCCCTCCCTCCTCCCCCTTCTCACATTGGGGCGTGCGCGAGAAAGCGAGGGAGCGAGGGGAAAATCTACAGATAGAGCGACAGGTGAGTCCTGAAGAAGCCCTCAGGACAGCTGGGTATTGTTGAGAGAAAAGTCGGCATCGCCGGGACTGCTTCGCCAGTTATGGCGGCTACGTCTTCGGCGCTCCAGCGAGGCGATATGAACCATAGAGTCGGTGATGGTGGTAACGTCGTGGGTGTGAACGTCCCGGAGCGACTCGCCCGTGCACCAGAGCGAGTGGGTCTCGGACTGAATCTCGCTGGGGGTGATGCCATCGCCCGAGGATCCATGCTTGCTCTCAGAGCCGCTCGGGCTCGTCGGGGCTGTGCCGCGCAGTACAACACCGCTGAGAGCCATGCGGTCTTGGCTCGACGATTCCCCCGCTGGGTCGATACGTTCGCTCCGAAGCCCATGGCCATATGCATTTGGGTCCGCATCTGTGGCGGCGCGGGGATTGAGTCGCATACTTTCGGGGGACGAGTTGCCGAGAGTATGTCTGTTGACTCCTGTGCTGTTTCTTGCGGTCGAGTAGGAGCCATGGCGGTGAAGATCCCTTGGCGAATGGGCAGGCCGATCTAAGAACGCAGTAGGCTGGAATATCACGAAGCCATCGGGACGGTCAACGGACGGTCGCCCATCAAGCTGGATCCTGGGAGGTGCATAGTCACGCTCCTCCGGCGGGTCTGGAGTTGAGTTTGCTGAATAGTGCTCGGTGAGGCCACGGTTAAAGTGTCTGGAGTCGACGAGCTCCTCTGAGACCTCATCGCGAGACGATTCGCCCGAGGTAGCGGCCTGTTCAGTACGGGGAGGCGGTTTGCTTGCGTCCTGCTTAGAAAGGTCGCTCTGGTGGCTATCCTGAGGTTTGCGTTGCGGACGATCAGGGCAGTCCAACGGCTGTGGATCCCGTTGATCCAGATGCATCTCTGGTCGGCAACGCCGATGTGATTGTTGGTGTAATTTTGCAGTCGCACCGGTCTGCACCGAATCAATTTGCTTCGCTGTCGCCGCTCCAGCATTGACTATCGCTCGTGAGGATGCCGAGCCCATGGCTTGAGTGGTACGCTTGGATCTAAGCACGGACGGTTGCCCTCTCGGTTTCGCTGAGTCTGGGCTGGCATTGGAATTGTTGTTGGCACCAACAGGAATGCCCGGATGCTCAGACTGCTGCCGAGTTCGTTTGGCTTTTGACCTCGACATCGTTGGGGTTGTGATGCTGGTCTCGGAAAGATCGGCGCGTTTGCGTTTCGAGCCTTGCTGGGCCGAGACTACGGGTCGGGAGCGGTTTGGAAGTTGTTCCGCAGGAGAAAGCGACAAGATTCCAAGTCGAATCTGAGAGTGTGATTCAAGCGATGCAGCGTCGTCAAGGGGACAGCCAGGAACTGCCTCCATTTCGCCGGACGTGCTGGTGACATGCGTTTCAGCCCGACTCGATCCAGAGTAGTGGGTGCCCGATTCCTGGCAGTGCCGTATTTCGGCAAGGGTTGACGGCCAATCGGGAAGGTGCGAGCAATCGGCCTGGATAGATATCATACGGATCCTCCTGGAGCATTCGAACATGACGTCGGCGCTTTGCGAAGCGTGAGGGAAAGATCAAACCAGCAGACCATGAGTTTGATGCAAGGCCCAGAGCAACCGTGTCTGGCCAGAGCTGCAGATGCGAAACGAACATACAGAACTAATCTATCGATGGCCACCTGGGCGGTCTCCTTGAAAAGGCGCAGCTCCTGGCCGATGTGTCGATACGACTGAGCATGTTCCAGACAAAGCTGGTGGTGTTGCTCCAAGGTTTCCAAAACAGTGCTCAAGTTCTGCAAGACAAGCTTGGTCTTGGCCTGCCACCTGCTCCGGGATTGGGCTGATGGGCCAAGATAGCGCGAACCAGGGGATACGTCGAGATGGTCAACGACGGCAATCTCCAAGAAGACAGGATGCATTGGAGGTTGTGGTGTCCTGTTTGGCTGGGCATCGGTTGCCGACGCAGCAAATGGGCGGATTGGACGCACCTATCAATGGTGCTGTGGACGAAATGGAAGCCCGCTGCTTTGGGCTGAGCCCTGGGTCATCTTTTGTCAGTGAGAGCAGCGAGGACAGGTCCTCGAAGATGTCGTCCAGAATCTGGAAGGGAGCTGCGAGATCGGTAAGGCATTCCCGGGACGTGGCACCGACAAGCCGCAACTTCCGAGGAAGGGAGCTGTGAACAATGGCAGCGCAGGGTGTGATCGCAAGCCACAGACCTCAACGTTCTCGAAGCCGTCGAAGGCCACGACTGACGGGACCGAGACGCCGATATACCTTTAGTTGCGCACAATGTCGATCGAGGAGCTCCGTCAGACGGTCCAGCTGGTGGGCGGCATGAGAAACATCCAAGAGAAGAGCAAGTTCACGAGCGCTCTGGATCCGGAGAGACGAATGGACCAGGACGGAGGGCGGGATGGCGAGGACCCTGATTGCGCTGGAGCTCGAACGGTCTGCGAAGCCGGCTGATGCGACGCCGGGGACGAGATTGCCTGAGGGGGCGAAGAGGGCGGGGGGCCACAGATCGGCCATGGGCGTCGAGGAGAAGTCGATGCAGTCGATGGAAGTGTTAAGTCGATGGATTTGATGGAGGTGTTAAGTTGATGGAGTTGATGGAAGTTTCAAGTTGTTCAATTTGATCGAGCTCGAGTTGTTCAATTTGATCGAGTTCGAGTTGTTCGAGTCGATGGATTTGATCAAGTTCACGGCGGATCCGGGCGAGGCGCACAACCCGCCCCGGTTTGGATCGGACCTTCGAGAAGGCATCCGCCGTCCGCCTCTGCCCCGGTCAACCCAAGGCATCCGCTGTCGTCCTGCCCGGCGATATTCTGCTTGACTCCGAGCGTCTGCCCCGCCGTTGTTTCATACGGTCCATCCGCCCGCTGTCCAGAAAGCGACGCTCCAGCATCCGCAGCACAGGTATGTCCGTCGATACCTCGAGGACAGCATCCAAGCCAGTGCCGGCCATCCCAGCCCAAGCCCAAGCTCATCATCGCCTCCCGACTTACATCTATGCTCTGCTCCCCAAGCATGATCGACATCAAAGCCATCTGCTCTCTCCCCAACGAGAAGCTGGTCAAACGCCTGCCCATGTCGCGGCTTCCAGGCGAACTCACCTTTGACGAGCTTTGCGTCATCCTGCACCGCCTATTCCGACCCCACCTTTCGGCATCGTCCGAGAACCTGGTCCTGAAATACGCTGACGAAGGTCGGTCACGGCCAAAAAACTGGCTGCTTCCACGACGGCTGCACTGTGTCCTCTGACTGCAACTTCAGTTCCTATGCACTAACGATTTCCGCTTATTGTTTCAATGGAATATCCGGCGCCGATGCTGAGCAGATGGGGATTTGGTCTGTCTTGAGACCGACACTGGTATGACGGTGACGCTTCGGCTTCGTTGGTTAGCACAATGCTTGGACTGCACCTGTTCTTCGTTGACATGGATACTGTCGCTGCTTAGATATTACCCACGCGCTGACTCTCAGCACAATCTTGAAAGTCCATGTGTTTGGTGAGTGGTTGGGCTAATATCCTGGATGGCTTTGAGGTTTCAGTGTCAAACGATCGCCCTTGGTCGGTGTAGCCAACCGAATGCTCGAAGCACCCGTCCGCTTAACACCAGTCAATGCCTAGACAGCTGACGGAAATATGCTGCGACCCCTGATACAGACAAAGTTGCCCTTCCCTATCCTGGTCGCGCCGGCCTCTCACGTTTGTTGGGCGACGCCGATTCGGTTGAGGCTGCCAAAGCCACCCTGCTGTCGATGAAAGGAGAGATCGAACACTTGCTGCAGGTGCTTCAGGTCGCCGAGAAAGGTGGGCATATGCTGGGTTGATGGGCATCTGGTGGACATCCAGTGGATCGTTCGGATGCCACTGAGATAGATGGCCCCTTGGCAAAAGGCCAACGATCGTCCGCGCATGCTCTCGATCGCATCTGATCATACACTCGCACTGGGTATCACAGAGCCTCGTCCCGTCCAAGATAAAGCCACGACGACCCCTCCGATCGGCCGCCTTTCCAAGTCAGAGTTGTGTGAGTCGACTGTAGATGAAAGTTGCAAGATTGAGTCGATGGATCTGTGATAACAACGCTGACACATGCCAAACATACCCATGTAGCTGAGTTTTTGCCTGCATCGAGTGCAGCGATCAAAGACACAGGCAACCAGCAAGCGTTGGTCGATGGCAGTATCCCCAGCCAGATTCCACAGCCTCAGTATCCGCTGACTCAGGCCCAGACTCAGGCCCACCAACAGCACAAGCCCCAACAATACCAGCAACCCCAGTACCAACCGCAGCAGCAGCACCAACTGCAGCACCAGCAGCAGCAATATCCTACGGCCTATGCAGCGGCTTCTGCTGCCACTTCGGCCTATGGAGCTGGTGGCTATTCCCCTCAGTCCTATCCCCAGTCTGTGCCAGCTGGACAACCTTCCAACCAAGCGACCGGCTCGCAGCCTGGCTACGGATATCCCAACGCAGCCCCCGCTGTGTCAGCGCAATATCAGCAAGGATATGCGCCTGCTCGACCGCCTGTGGCCACTTATGGAAACGCCGGATCGCTGACTCCCACACAGGGCTATGTCCAAGCATCAGCGCCCGACCAACCCGCAGCCTACAGCAAGCCCGCTCCCCCCGTACCCCCACTGCCCCAAGCTCCGCAGAACCAACATGTCCCGCAAGGTCCAGCAGGCATATATGGGAATCAACAAGCTCCTCCCGTGCCGCCGGCTCCATATCAGACGGGACAGACCCAGCGATACTAAAGGGTGAATGTGTAGTAGTTGGCCAGAATCGTGAGACAAGCAAAAGTGGGACCGCAGGGAAAGTCTTTCAAATCGGTGGAATGCAGGCCGAAACACAAACAAAATAAAGAGTACGACATCGACAGAAGGTGGACTTGTGATACGGGATTGCTGCAGCGAAGGTGATGGATCGAACAGCGCCTGAGAAAGACCAGAACCGACAGAGGCACCTCAAAGAGAGAAAGAGAGAGAGAGAAATGAGAAATGAGAAATGAAAATGAAAAATGAAAAATGAAAAAAAGGGACACCTCTGCAAAGAGGGGAGAGAATGGTCGGCCCACGAGGATGTCGAGAGAGGCCGAGGGCAATGCACCGAGAGCGCAAAAAGCGCACATCCATATATCCACGGCGAGGGCCGAAGCGCAAACTGCGACGC
>NW_026516412.1:0-52803 GCF_025602895.1 Polychytrium aggregatum
AGAGAGAGTTTATGGAGATCGGCAAAGGCAGGATCAATGAGGGCAAGAGCGGAACATCCATCATCAATGAAAACAGAAAGGGAGATGGAGACCGGGCCAGAAAGACTCATGACGATAAGAGTGGCCGGAAGAAGAAGCTTATCGTCCGATAATGACGAGTCAAAGGGGGAAGATGTTCGTATCGCCGAACAGACCACCTCGCTTACTTGCGAGGTGCTGCTCGGCTGTGGGCATTTCCCGAGTTCCGTTTGACCAGAACCGGGCACTGCTGAACATCGCGACTGCCGGGACAAGACTTTTCCCCGCAGTACAAACAGAGACCCTGCTCACGACGTCGCTTTTTCTCGACGTCGGAGAGCTTAGCAGGGCGGACCGAGACAGAGTCAAGGTCCATGGGAGTGGGCGCAGAAGAGGAGGAAGAAGAAACATGCGCGGGAGAATGGTGGTGATGGGGAGCAGAGCGAGAAGAAGGAGGAGGAGGTTGGGAACGGGAAGAGACCTTGAGACGATGGAGGGCATCGTCGTACTCGACCGCTGCCTTGATCAACTCGGGCAAGGAAGCGGGAGCGGGGCGGAGACCGATCAAATGGAACTTGACTTCAGACTTCAAACCCTCCTTGAAGAAGTGCATCTTGGTGGGTTCGTCAGTCTGGACGCGGGCGGGGAGCTGGACGAAGCGGGTGGCGAAGGCTTGGCAGGACTTGAGCTGGACCAGGCGCTTGAGGTCGTTCAAGGCCTTATCTTGCGAGGAGGCCGTATCCTCACCGAAGGTCGACTTGAGGGCAACTTCAAAATCCGCGAAGGAAGCCGGGAAGCGGTTGGCCATATAAAAGGCGGCCTCGTACCACTTGAAGGCTTCGCCGCGGAGGAAGGAGGTGGCATAAAGGACCTTCTGGCGCTCGGGCGCGAAGAAGGCGGGATCGGCGAGGAAAACGAGGTGGCACTGGGCGAGGAAGGCCGTCGTTTCGTCACGGGAACCTAGGAACTCCTTGGGCTTGTTCACCTGGTAGACCTGGCGGGGAGCGGCGGCGGGAGCTTGCAGGTCCTGGATCTGACGATGGAGAGCAGCGTTCTGGGTCATGAGGGCGCTCATACGCTCCTCCATGCGCGCCAGATACGCGTTGAGGTCTGCAGGGGGTGCAGCAGGCTCAGCCATCGGATCGACGAGGGAAAGAGAGGCGAAAGAAGAAGAAAGGCCGGGAAGCCAAGAGGGAGCGTTCAAAATGATGTTAGAGTCCGAAGGGGACTCAACGGCAAAAGAAGAGGTGAGCTCGAAGTGAGCTCAGGGAAAGCAAGGGTAAAGTCCGAAGTGGACTCGGAGAGGGAGCGAGGGAAGCAAAGATCCGTTCAAGATAAGACTAGTCTCGAAATGAGACGTGAGGAACACTCAGAGAATAAAGTAGAAGGCACTTTATTTAGTCCTATTTTGAACGCTGAGGTTCGACTACACATCGCGGGGGTCAGGCTATTTATAGACAAGTCCGGACTTGGCAGCGAAGGGCGGCCAAGGGAGGGAAAAGTGGGCGATCGAGCAGGGCGAAGGGGGCGATGCACGAACGAGGGCCGAGAAGGACCACCGAGACAGGCAGAGAACCAAAGCGAGAGAGGCGCAAGCAAAAGCGAAGCACCTGGCAGGAAAAACGTGCAAAGGCGAAGCAATGTGACTCAGCGTCAAGCAAGCGGATTGGTCAAAGAACAGATTGGGGCGAACGCATGCAAGATAGGCGAGGGTTTGGGGTGGTCAGGCAGGTCATGAGTCACCGGTGGGGGGACACATGACCGGCAGCCGAATTGCAACCAATCGCAGCAAGGCGCGTGCACAAACAAACCGGCGCGTGCGAAGAAGACAAAGGAAGCGGAGCAGCGCGGGAAAACGGAAGTGCGGAATGGGCGGAAATGGCAGGCAAAAAGGCGGAAAATCGGAGGGGAAGTGCAAAGCTACACACAAACAAACAGAAAGGCAAAGAACAGCCAAGTGGGCAGTCAAAGTGGGGAGCAGGCAGGAGCTATCCCTAACATCGCCCCTACTTCGGCGTTCCTGACGACGTCGATGATCTTGCCCAAGACCCCGAGGACCACTCTGCTGGTCGCAACTCTGCCACCAGGCAGATAGGTCCTCCCGACCGCTTCTCTGGTAAGGACCCGAGCCGCTGCAATGCCTTCCTTTCGCATTGCAGACTGGCCTTCGTGTCCAACCCTCCCCTCTTCCAGACTGAAAGGGATAAGGTGTTTTACGCCTTATCCTATCTCGATGGTACTGCTGCAGACTACATGCAGCCGTACATCGATCAGTTGGAGAGAGACCCCGAGTGCTCCCCCCCTGCCATCCGTGACTTTGCCGGTTTCTCCGAGTGGCTCCGTGCTGCCTTTGGCCAGGTCCAGCCCACCATCGCCGCTGCTCGCGAGATGGTCAGGCTTTACCAAGTCACCTCCGCCGCCGCCTATGCCGCCGAGTACCGCCGCCAAGCCGTCCACCTCGTCACTTGGTCCCAAGACCCTCTCATGTTCCACTTCGAGAGTGGACTCAAGCCCTCGGTTCAAGACGAACTCTCCCGCCGCTCCTTCGACAACCTCGAAGATCTCATGCAAGCGGCGATCGCCATCGACAACCGCCAGGAGGACCAACGCTCCCGCCGTCCCAACCACCGCTCCGCTCCTGCTCCTGCTCCTGCTCGTCCGGCTCCTCTCCCTTTCCGTCCGGCTCCTCGTCCCTTCGCTCCTGCTCCTCCTCCTCGCCCCGCTCAAGCATTCAACGTTCCCCAGCCCATGGACCTCAGCCAGGCTTCCGCTCGCAGGCTGACCGCCGAGGACAAGGCCGCCCTCCGTGCTGCCAACCGTTGCTTTTATTGCAAGCAGGAAGGGCACATTGCCCTTCGCTGCCCCAATAAGACCTCCTCCCGCTTGGCTGTCATCGATGCTTCTTTGGCTGCTGTTGAGGTGAATAAACTTGACGACCAGGAAAACTTCTCTGCCTAGAAAAGGTCGGAGGAGCTTTCCTAGGCGTCAATCATGTCATAAATCTTCCTCCTGTAAATGTCTCCACGGTAAATCACTCTCCTACCTTTTGCCATCTTGCCCCCGTCACCATTGCCACCGCTTCCACCGCTCTTGCTTCTTCGTCTTCGCCTCCCGAGCCTGACATCCAACGTCAGCCCTCCCTCGCTGTGACTCTGCTGTGCGGTCCAGAGTCCATACGGGCAACCGCCATGATCGATACCGGCGCGGTTACTTCGTTTATGGACACTGGATTCGCCGCAACCCACGCTCTCCCCACCTTTGCAACTTCTTTCGTCATCACTCTTGCCGATGGTTCTTCGATGGAGTCTAGTCTTGGAGTTTGTGTTTCTATGATCACAGGCATCAGCCACTATGAACAAATCTCGTTCGCGCTGATTCCCTTGGCTTCATACCCGATCATCTTGGGTATGGATTGGATCAAGAAACACAAACCCTACTTTGACTGGCACCATGACTCTATTTTCTTGCCTTGCACCTCTATCCACAGTTTGGCCTCCCCGTTCTCTCCCGAGCCACAGTCCTCTAGGTCCAGCCCTGCCGAGTCCCCTGCTGAGGTCCCCGCCGAGCCTGCCGTGTCCCTGCCCGAGTCCAAGATTGTTCCTGCCAAGTCCCCAGCCGAGTCCCCAGCCGAGCCCGAGATCCTCCCTGCCTTGCCTCCTGCCGTGCCCAAGCCCAGTCCTGCCTTGCCTCCTGCCGTCCCAAAGACCAAGACCAAAACCCAGTCCCTGCCCAGCGTCAGCCTGATCGGCAGCATCCCCTTCCAGCACGCCGTCCAGAAGGAAGGCCTGGAAGTGTTCCTCTTGGATGCTGCCCGAGTCCTGTCCCTCTGCTCCGTCGACGCTGGAGCCAAGCCCAAGGCCGAGCCCTCTGTCCCCTCCAAGTACTCGTCCTTTGCCAAGGTGTTTTCCAAGTCCGAGGCCGACAAGCTCCCCCAGCACCGCCCTTACGACCACACGATCCCGTTGGTCGAAGGTGCGTCTCCGTCGTTTGGGCCCGTCTACAACCTCTCCAAGCCGGAGATGGACGCCCTCCACACCTACATCCAAGAGAACTTGTCCAAGGGTTTCATCCGCCGCTCCGAGTCCCCTGCCGGTGCCCCAGTCCTGTTCGTCAAGAAGAAGGATGGCTCCCTCCGTCTCTGCGTCGACTACCGGGCCCTGAACAAGATCACCGTGCCGAACCGCTGCCCCTTGCCCCTGATTGCCGAGACGTTCGACAACCTCGGCAAGGCCAAGATCTTCACCAAGCTCGACATGCGAGGCGCATACAACCTTTTGCGCATCGCTGAAGGTGAAGAATGGAAGACGGCTTTCCGCTGTCGCTACGGCCACTTCGAGTACAACGTCATGCCGTTCGGCTTGACCAACGCTCCTGCCTCGTTCCAAGCCTTCGTCAACGATGTCCTTCGTGAATACCTTGACCAGTTCGTGGTCGTCTACCTGGACGACATCCTCATCTACTCCTCCGATCCTACCGAGCACGACGCTCATGTCAAGAAAGTCCTGACCAAGCTCCAAGACGCCGGACTCTCACTCAAGCTTGAAAAGTGTGAGTTCGATCAGTCCTCCGTCGCCTTCCTCGGGTTCATCATCTCGCCCGATGGAATCTCCATGGATCCCGACAAGGTCAAGGCCATCCAGGAGTGGGAGATCCCCCGATCTGCCCACGACATCCAAGTCTTCCTCGGCCTGGCGAACTTCTACCGTCGGTTCGTCAAGGACTACTCCAAGATCGCCACCCCGCTGACGGACCTCCTGAAGAAGGACATCAAGCTCTCCTGGTCTCCCTCGGCTCAAACGTCATTCCTGAAGCTTAAGGAATGCCTGAGCACCGGTCCTGTCCTTCGCCACTTCGACCCCGAGCGTCAGTGCGTCATCGAAGCCGACGCATCTGACTATGCTCTTGGCGCTGTTCTCAGTCAGCGCGACGACGAAGGCCTCCTCCACCCCGTCGCCTTCTACTCCCGGAAGCTGCTCGATGCAGAAATGAATTATCAAATCTATGATAAGGAACTTCTCGCCATCGTCGCAGCCTTCAAGCAATGGAGACACTACCTCGAGTTCTCCTCCCAAGCCACCGAGGTCGTCACCGACCACAAGAACCTCGAATACTTCCAGACCTCCCGCAACCTCAGCCGTCGCCAAGTCCGTTGGTCCGAGATCCTTGGCGATTACAACTTCGTCATCAGGTATCGACCCGGAACCCTCAACAATGCCGCCGACGCCCTCTCCCGCAAGGACAAGTTCCCTAAGGAGGGGGGTGACTCTCGTAGCTCCCCGAACACCCAGACCCTGCTGCCACCAAAACTCTTCGTTTCCGCCCTCCGAGCTGTTCCCGTTGCCCCCGAGTCCGAGGATATCGCCGTCCTCCTCAAGTCAAGCCTCAAGAAGGACTCTACCTTTGGTCCGATCCTGTCCCAAGTCCTCAAGAACCCTGCCTCCTGTCCCGGCTACTCCGTCGACAACGACCTTCTGCTCTTTGAAGGTCTCGTCTGCGTCCCCGATGTCCCCGAGCTCAAGCGCAAGATTCTCGTCGAGTGCCACGACTCGCCGACTGCCGGCCACTTCGGCGTCGCCAAGACCTTCGAGCTCGTCTCCCGGACCTTCCACTGGCCGACCATGCGTCGTTACATCAAGGAGTATGTCTCCGGATGCGACACCTGCCAGCGGAACAAGCACTCCCGTCACAAGCCCTACGGACTCCTTGCCTCGCTCCCTGTTCCCGATCGCCCTTGGTCCTCAGTCTCGGTCGACTTCATCACCCAGCTTCCCGAGTCCTCTGGACACACAGCCATCTGTGTGTTTGTCGACCGCTTCACCAAGATGGCCCACTTCGTCCCGTCAAGCAACGAGGCCAACGCCGAGGACTGTTAGGGATAGCTCCTGCTTGTTCTCCACTTTGACTGCACACTTGGTTGTTCTTTTGCCTTTCTGTTTGTTTGTGTGTAGCTTTGCAGTTCCCCTCCAATTTTCCGCCTTTTGCCTGCCATTTCCGCTCCTTCCGCACTTCCGTTTTCCCGCGCTGCTCCGCTTCCTTTGTCTTCTTCGCACGCGCCGGTTTGTTTGTGCACGCGCTTCGCTGCGATTGGTTGCAATTCGGCTGCCGGTCATGTGTCCCCCCACCGGTGACTCATGACCTGCCTGACCGCCCCGATCTCTTGTTCATCTCGCATGCATTTGCCCCAACCTTATACTTGACCAATCCGCTTCTTGGATGTTGAGTCACATTGCTTCGCCTTTGCACGTTTCTCCTGCCTGGTGCTTCGCTTTTGCTTGCGCCTCTCTCGCTTTGGTTCTCTGCCTGTCTCGGTGGTCCTTCTCGGCCCTCGTTCGTGCATCGCCCCCTTCACCCTGCTCGATCGCCCACTTTTCCCTCCCTTGGCCGCCCTTCGCTGCCAAGTCCGGACTTGTCTATAAATAGCCTGACCCCCGCGATGTGTAGTCGAACCTCAGCGTTCAAAATAGGACTAAATAAAGTGCCTTCTACTTTATTCTCTGAGTGTTCCTCACGTCTCATTTCGAGACTAGTCTTATCTTGAACGGATCTTTGCTTTCCTCGCTCCCTCTCCGAGTCCACTTCGGACTTTACCCTTGCCTTCCCTGAGCTCACTTCGAGCTCACCTTCTTCTTTTGCCGTTGAGTCCCCTTCGGACTCTAACATCATTTTGAACGCTCCCTCTTGGCTTCCCGGCCTTTCTTCTTCTTTCGCCTCTCTTTCCCTCGTCGATCCGATGGCTGAGCCTGCTGCACCCCCTGCAGACCTCAACGCGTATCTTGCGCGCATGGAGGAGCGTATGAACGCCCTCATGACCCAGAACGCTGCTCTCCATCGTCAGATCCAAGATCTGCAAGCTCCCGCCGCCGCTTCCCGCCAGGTCTACCAGGTGAACAAGCCCAAGGAGTTCCTAGGTTCCCGCGACGAAACGACGGCCTTCCTCGCCCAGTGCCACCTCGTCTTCCTCGCCGATCCCGCCTTCTTCGCGCCCGAGCGCCAGAAGGTCCTCTACGCAACCTCCTTCCTCCGCGGCGAAGCCTTCAAGTGGTACGAGGCCGCATTCTACATGGCCAACCGCTTCCCTGCCTTCTTCGCCGATTTCGAAGTTGCCCTCAAGTCGACCTTCGGTGAGGACACGGCCTCCTCGCAAGATAAGGCCCTCAACGACCTCAAGCGCTTGGTTCAACTTAAGTCCTGCCAAGCCTTTGCCACCCGCTTCGTCCAGCTTGCCGCCCGAGTCCAGACTGATGAACCCACCAAGATGCACTTCTTCAAGGAGGGTTTGAAGTCGGAAGTCAAGTTCCACCTCATCGGTCTCCGCCCCGCTCCCGCTTCCTTGCCTGAGTTGATCAAGGCAGCGGTCGAGTACGACGATGCCCTTCATCGTCTCAAGGTCTCCTCCCGTTCCCAACCTCCTCCTCCTTCTTCTCGCTCTGCTCCCCATCACCACCATTCTCCCGCGCATGTTTCTTCTTCCTCCTCTTCTGCACCCACTCCCATGGACCTTGACTCTGTCTCGGTCCGCCCTGCTAAGCTCTCCGACGTCGAGAAAAAGCGACGTCGTGAGCAGGGTCTCTGCTTGTACTGCGGGGAAAAGTCTTGTCCCGGCAGTCGTGATGTTCAGCAGTGCCCGGTTCTGGTCAAACGGAACTCGGGAAATGCCCACAGCCGAGCAGCACCTCGCAAGTAAGCGAGGTGGTCTGTTCGGCGATACGAACATCTTCCCCCCTTGACTCGTCATTATCGGACGATAAGCTTCTTCTTCCGGCCACCCTTATCGTCATGAGTCTTTCTGGCCCGGTCTCCATCTCCCTCTCTGTCTTTATTGATGATGGATGTTCCGCTCTTGCCCTCATTGATCCTGCCTTTGCGGATCTCCATAAACTCTCTCTTATCCCTCTTTCTACTCCTTACTCCGTTTCCCTTGCTGATGGTTCTTCGGCCGGTTTCATTCGTTTCCAAACCGTTCCTGTGACTCTGACCATTGGTTCCCACACCGAGTCGATTTCATTTCTTGTGACTCGACTCTCCACCACTCCCATCACTCTTGGTCTTCCCTGGATGCGCTTGCATAATCCAGTTGTCAATTGGAAGTCCCTCTCCCTTTCTTTCTCCGATCCCTCTTGCCTTGCTGATGGACACATCCTCGCCGATGTCTCTGCTTCTTCCTTGGACACTTCGTCCACTTCCGGCACTTCGCCTCCCCCTTCGGGCACTTCGCCTTTGACTCTTCCTCCCTCCGGTCCTTCCCTTACACCGGTTCCCTCCTTTGGCACTTCGCCTTCCCTTTCTTCCCGCCTTGACTCTGCTTCGCTTTCTGAAGAGCCAACGGCTTTATCTTCGCCCGACATTGAGCTCGTTAATGCGGCGAGTCTTCTCCGTCTTGCACGGGAAGACAAGCTCGACATTTTCGCTGCCCAAATGGATATCCGTCCTCCTTCGCCGGAGACGTATCCTACGGTGTCGATAAGGTCCGTGCTCACGACGAAGGTGTATGCCGAGTCTGGCACTGTGATGACCAGCATCACAACGGACCAATGAGATTGTCCCGCATGCTCTCTCCCTCCGCACCAATCATGAGTCCCCACGTGTTTGTTTGCCCCCATGCATGAGCACGCGCCGTTGCCACCCGCGTCTACTGGTTTCCTGCCTCCCCCACCGCTCGGCACATGTCCCCGGGCTGTGCCAAGCCTCTCTCGCTTGCACACCAGCCACTCTCGCACCCCCTTCTCGCTTCTCTGTGATGCTCCACCCTTCTCGCCCACTTTTGCCCCTCGACCTTCTCCCGGTCTATAAATAGCCCTGCATGTCTGAGCCTATGTTGAACACCAGTTCGAACAAAACTTGTTCTTTGGTGTTCGGGGCTAAAAGCTAATAAAGCTCATACCAAGCACTTGGTCTTCGTCCTTGCGCTTGTTCACTCCTCACACTTTGTTCGAACTCTCTTCTACTGATACCACCTGCTTGGTATCTTCCGCTCCTAGCCCCGCCCCTTTCCTAGTCCTGTCCGAACCTCAAGCACACTTGTGTCTGAGCCCTCTTCGCTCTCCTGTTCTTGAACCTCCTCGCTTTTTTTTTTCCCAGTCCCAGTCCCAGTCCCGCCATGGATCCTGCCCTCGTGGACCGCCTCCGTGCCTTGGAGGCCGAGCTCGCCGAGCTCCGGACAGCTCGCGATGCTCCTGCCGCTGGGTACAGCGTGCAGATGCCGGACCGTTACGACGGTAACCGGCAAGGGTTCCGGGCATTCGTAAATCAGTGCAAACTGTATATACGAATGCAGCCCCACCGGTTCCCTGCTGACCCGATTAAGGTCGGATTCGTCATTAGTCTGCTCACTGGACCGGCTCTCCAGTGGGCGACTCCGATGCTTGAGATGGGTGATCCCCGACTCAACTCTTTTGGCGATTTCCTAGAACGCTTTTCCAAAGTGTTTGACGACCCTGATCGGGCCAGGACTGCCGAGTCAGTGATCACCACACTGTCTCAGGGCAACCGCCCGTGCGCAGTCTATGCATCCGAGTTCCTTCGTATTGCCGCCGATACGACTTGGAACGACGGTGCAAAGATCTCGTTCTTCCGACTTGGCTTGTCGGATGATGTCAGAGACGAACTTTCGCGAGTTCGCCCTCTGCCACGAGATCTGGAGGAGTACATCGAGCTTTGTAACGAGCTCGATGCACGAATCCGCGAGCGCCGTCAAGAGCGCCGAAGCACGCCTGCCCGCTACCGGTCTTCCCAGTTCGCCTTTGGTTCCGCCTCCGCTGCCGTTCCCGCCATCGCTCCCGCGCCCGTCCTCGCTCCGCCGCACCCCTCCTACATTGTTTCCGAGCCCATGCAAGTGGACTCTGCCGTCTCTGGACCCCTGACCGCCGAGGAGAAACAACGCCGCCGCCGCTTTGGACTCTGCCTGTACTGTGGCAAGAAGGGCCACTTGGTACGAAACTGCCCCGTCAAGTTTGGATCTACCAGAGCTACCGGACCGCCCCCTGGACCTCCCGGCCCGAGGATCATCCGCACCATCGTTTACGAGGATGGAGAAGTGCAAGACTTCAGTTCGGGAAACGACCAGGCCCGGTTCTAAGTGAAGGCCTTGAACCGGAGCCGTGCCCACCGCCTTCCGAAAGTGAAGACATTGGTAAGGTGCCTTTGGTAAGTACTGGGGAAGCAGTGATGTGCGGACAGCTTCGCCTTGCCTCTGGACCGGCGGACACTCTCAGCTCTGGCATAGTACCCGTGGCACCTCTGGTGTCACTGGGAACTGCACCTCATCCACAGGTGCAAATACCTGAGCTGTCCTGCCAACCCTCGGCAAAGTTAACTGTCTGTGCTAGCCGCAACCCTGGTGCCGAAGCTGGTACCGAACCAAAGTCTTGTGTTTCGTCTGTTCGTCGTTGCTCGTTGGTTGTTCCCGTCGCTGTTCGTCTTCCTTCTGGTGATTCTCTGTCGTGCGAAGGACTTGTCGATTCTGGTGCCTCTGGCAACTTTATCGACGAGGACTTTGTTGCTCGACACTCTGTCCCCACCTGCTCCAAGGCTTCGCCCTTGGCAGTGGAAGGCGTGGATGGTAAGCCGCTGTCGTCTGGCCCCATCCTCCGCGAGACTGCTCCACTCGAGGTGATTCTCGGGGACGTCTCGCAACGCCTTCGGTTCGATGTGATCAGGTCTCCACATCAACCACTTATCCTTGGCTTTCCTTGGTTGCGCACCGCCGAGCCCAAGATTGTCTGGTCTCGCGGTCTTCTTTGTCTCCCTCCTTCTGTTGATTCCGACCCCTCTCCATGCACCTCTTCCCTTTCGTCTTGTAAAATTCCTTCCAATGTCACTCCCCTTCTTGATGATTCCACTCCTTTGATTGATCTAAGCTCCTCTCCTACGCTCCCACCTTCGTCTTCCCCTTCTTGTCTTGTTCCTCCCGAACCCCTTCGCTCTTCCCAAACCCCTTCTCCTGCTGTCAGTTCTCTTTCCCTCCTTGATGTACCTCCTCCTGTTGTTTGTTCTTCGGACATTGTTCAGAATAAAGTAACCGTCGAACATTATTCTGACCTTGTCCACGCCCCTCCTCTCAGCTCGGACGCTCCTCTCCGCGTCTGCAGCATTGATTACCGCTCGATGCGCGAGTCTCTGGATGCATGCAGGCATGGAACGCAACCCCTGACCATCTTTCAGGTCCATGTCCTGCCCACTGACGAGCCGAGCACTGCGACTGTCGAAGTGCCTGCGGAGTACAAGGACTTCCTGTCTGTTTTCTCTAAACAGGAAGCTGACTCCTTGCCTCCGCATCGCCCTTACGACTGCCCCATTGACTTGGAGCCGGGCAAGTCGCCAAAGTTCGGGCCTCTGTACTCACTGTCCGAGCCCGAACTTCACGCTCTGCGTGACTATCTCGACGAGAATCTTGCCAAGGGATTCGTTCGTCCTTCGTCGTCCCCAGCAGGCTCGCCAATCCTCTTCGTCAAGAAGAAGGACGGCTCACTTCGTCTTTGCGTTGACTACCGCGCACTGAACGGTATCACGGTAAAGAACCGTTACCCTTTACCGCTGATCGGCGAGCTGCTGGACCGACTTCGAGGCGCGAAGGTGTTCACTAAGCTGGACCTTCGTGGAGCCTACAATCTGCTGCGCATCCGCTCCGGGGACGAGTGGAAGACAGCTTTCCGTACTCGATATGGGCACTTCGAGTACTTGGTGATGCCCTTTGGGCTCACCAACGCGCCAGCGACGTTCCAGCACTTCATCAACGACGTCCTGCGCACCGAGTTGGACCAGTTCGCAATTGCGTATCTTGACGATATCTTGATCTACAGTGCTGACCCGTCGCAGCATGTAGAGCACGTCAAGCAGGTCCTCTCGAAGCTCCGAGCTGCAAAGCTGTATTGCAAGCTGGAGAAGTGCGAGTTCTCCAAAACCTCGGTCTCGTTCCTTGGTTTCATGGTCTCGCCCGAGGGCATCGGTATGGAGCGATCCAAGCTCTCTGCGATCTTGGATTGGCCCATACCGCGCAACATCTCGGATCTTCGATCCTTTGTCGGGTTTGCGAACTTCTATCGACGCTTCATCGATGGATACGCAAAGATCGCGGGGCCCATGACTCGGCTCTTCCGGAAGACGCATGGCTTCCAGTGGTCCCGCGAAGCCGATAAAGCATTCAGATCCTTGAAGGATGCCTTCGTTTCGGAGCCCGTTCTGGTGCATCCGGACCCATCCAAGCCGTTCGTCGTAGAGTCAGATGCGTCGGACTTTGCGCTTGGATGCGTGCTCTCCCAGCGGGGTGCTGATGATCGCCTTCATCCTTGCTCGTTCCATTCGCGGACACTCTCGAATGCTGAACGTAACTACAGCATATACGAGAAAGAGCTGTTGGCGATCAAGGAGGCTTTCGAGGCGTGGCGACACTACCTCGAAGGCGCCCAGCATCCCGTTGCCGTTCTGACCGACCACAAGAACTTGGAGTACCTGGCGACGGCTCGCATCCTAAACCAGCGCCATGCACGGTGGTCCCAGTTCTTGTCTCGGTTCGACATCCGCATCCAGTACCGTCCTGGTGCGAGGAACGGCAAGGCCGATGCCCTGTCTCGTCGCTCGGACTACATCCCTTCGTCGGCCTCCGTGTCGAGGGATCCGCCTCTGCTTCTCGATCCTGCCGCGGTGATACGCGTGCTCCGAAGCAGAGACGCCCGCTCTTCGGTTGCAAGTCGCAGTGACCCTGTGGACTTGCTGCAGCTCATAGCCGAAGAGCAGGCTCGGGATCCCGGTCTAGACAAATACCGTCGTGACCCGAAGTTCGTCTGGAATGGCCAGTACCTCACCTTCCAGAACAGGATTGTGGTCCCAGAGTCGTGCCGAGTTCCGGCGCTCAAGTCGTGCCATGACCCAGTCGCTGTGGGTCATCCAGGCATCCGACGGACTCTGGCTCTGGTATCGCGACAGTTTTGGTGGCAAACCTATCGGAAAGATGTCAAAGAGTACGTCTCGACGTGCGACACCTGTGCACGCTCGAAAGCTCCGCGACACAAGCCGTTTGGGTTCCTGTTGCCACTCCAGACAGCCGATCGACCCTGGGGGACACTGACCATGGACTTTATCACTGATCTGCCAAAGTCCAAGGGTCACACCTGCATCTTTGTGGTGGTATGCAGCCTCACAAAGATGGCACACTTTATGTCCTGGCGTTCACTGCCGTCGGCGGAGGAGACTGCGTCACTGTTCCTCGACAATGTCTTTCGTCTCCATGGCCTCCCCGACACAGTGGTTTCAGACCGAGGAAGTCAGTTCACCTCTCGGTTCTGGAAGGCACTCTGCACGCAGCTCGGGATCCAAACCAGTCTGTCCACGGCCTTCCATCCCCAGACCGATGGACAGACTGAGAGGGTCAACCAGGTCATCAACCAATACCTGCGCTGTTACACGTCGTATCAGCAAGATGACTGGGCCGAGCTGCTGCCGTTGGCCGAGTTCTCTTACAATAACCTCGAGAACTCGTCAACACATGCCTCGCCATTCTTGGCAACCTATGGGTTCCACCCAAGGTTCGAAGTCCCCGTTATCGCTGGCGGCCCTGATGTTCCCTCTGCCACGGAGAGGGTTGAACATCTCCAGCGGAACCTGGCACTGTTGAAGGAGAATCTTGAGAAGGCAAAGTCTGACTACAAGCACTTCTCAGATCTCCGGAGGTCCCAGGCTCCCGACTTGCGTCCGGGCGATCAAGTCTGGGTGCTGACTCGTAACATCAGCACCACTCGCCCAAGCAAGAAGCTGGATTACCAGAGGATTGGACCATTCACCATCCTCGAGGCCGTCGGGACATTGGCTTTCCGCCTGGACTTGCCAAAGGACATAAAGGTGCACCCGGTGTTCCATGTGTCTCTTCTTGAGCCCTACAAGAAGAACTCGCTTCCGGGTCGGGTGCAAGCGCCGCCCCCTGCGGTGGTCATCGATGGGAACTTGGAGTGGGAGGTCGAAGAGATCTTAGACTCCAAGTTCGTGCGCGGAAAGCTGCACTATCTCATCGATTGGAAAGGCTACCCGGTCACCGATCGAAGTTGGGAGCCCGCCGACATTGTCTTTGCCCCAACGGTGGCCGCGGAGTACCACCGACGCTACCCAGACAAGCCTGGCCCCAGGAGAACTCAAGATGGAACACGCCGTAGTTTAAGGAGGAGATAGTGTGATGACCAGCATCACAACGGACCAATGAGATTGTCCCGCATGCTCTCTCCCTCCGCACCAATCATGAGTCCCCACGTGTTTGTTTGCCCCCATGCATGAGCACGCGCCGTTGCCACCCGCGTCTACTGGTTTCCTGCCTCCCCCACCGCTCGGCACATGTCCCCGGGCTGTGCCAAGCCTCTCTCGCTTGCACACCAGCCACTCTCGCACCCCCTTCTCGCTTCTCTGTGATGCTCCACCCTTCTCGCCCACTTTTGCCCCTCGACCTTCTCCCGGTCTATAAATAGCCCTGCATGTCTGAGCCTATGTTGAACACCAGTTCGAACAAAACTTGTTCTTTGGTGTTCGGGGCTAAAAGCTAATAAAGCTCATACCAAGCACTTGGTCTTCGTCCTTGCGCTTGTTCACTCCTCACAGGCACCCCTGTCGACTCTCGAGGTGTCCCACTCAAATACAATGAGTTTGGCGACGTTTTCAGCCTCAAGTCTGACCCTCCTTCTTCCTTGCCTCCTCACCGTCCGTATGACTTGTCCATTGAGTTTGTACGGACCGAGGATGGAAAGGAACCTCGTTTGCCAAAGCCGGGGAAAGTCTATCCTTTGTCCCCGGCCGAGGAATCTGCTCTTTCGGAGTATCTGACCAACGCCCTCGCACGTGGTTGGATCTCCAAATCCTCTTCTCCCGTTGGTGCTCCCTGCTTCTTCGTGAAGAAGCCCAATGGTGGTCTTCGCCTTTGCGTCGACTACCGGGGCCTCAATGCCATCACGAAGAAGAACCGTTACCCTCTTCCCCTCTTCCAGGATCTTCTTGATAAACTTTCTTCTGCCCGCGTCTTCTCACACCTTGACCTCCCTGATGCTTACCACTTGGTTCGTGTCAAGAAGGGCGATGAGTGGAAGACTGCTTTTGTTTGCAAATCTGGCTCTTTTGAGTACAATGTTATCCCCTTTGGTCTTTCAAATGCCCCCGCTGCTTTCCAGTTTTTTATGAACGACATCTTCTCGGACCTCCTTGGTGTCTGTGTTGTCATTTATCTTGACGACATCCTGATCTTCTCAAAAGATCCCCAGGAGCATGAGGAGCATGTTAAGCTTGTTCTTTCTCGCCTTCGTGAACACTCTCTTAAGGTCAATCCGGCCAAGTGTTCTTTTGACCTTTCTGAAGTTGATTTTCTCGGCATGATCATCTCTGCCGATGGCATTAAAATGGACCCTGCCAAGGTCGAGGCCGTTTCTCTTTGGCCTGTTCCCTCTTCTGCTCGCGATATCCAAGTATTTATTGGGTTCGCAAACTTTTATCGCCGCTTCGTCAAGGACTTTTCTGCACTTGCTCGTCCTTTGACTTCACTCACCACCAAATCCTCCACCTTCTCTTGGTCTCCCGAGGCCCAAGAGGCTTTTGATTCTCTTAAACGTTCTTTCACTTCCGCACCTATTCTTCGTTACTTTGATTTCTCTAAACCCGCTGTCATCGAGCCCGATGCTTCTGACTTTGCTTTGGGTGCCGTCCTTTCCCAGTTTGACCCTGACGGCGCTCTTCACCCCGTTGCTTTTCACTCTCGGCAATTGTGACACGATTGAGGATAATCGAGGTATAGCCGTGAGCGAGAGCTTTCTTACGATACCGATTTCATCCAGAACGGATGAGAACTGACTGCTGTAGCACCGTGGGAAAGATTGTAGTGTATCGAGGGAGTAGTCCTGGGTTACTGTGTGTGTGTGTGTAGCTGGGGAACGGATAAGGAAATGGTGCGCGCTCCTGTATGACTCTGGGCGCGTCAACGCGTCAGGCTGCTGGACATATAAGGCCGCCCCCTCGCCCTGCTCTGCTGGAGATCATCTGGAAAAATATAGTGGCCTTGGCTACATGGTAGCATCGGCAACGACGGTTCTCCTCTCGCGTCCAGTTTTCCCAACGTTCCGATCTCTCCTCCTGTCTGTCTGCCCGAGGCCCCCGCCGTCTGCCCAACGTTCCGATCTCTCCTGTGAGGCTCTGCCGTGAGCCTGTCTGTCTGCCCGAGGCCCCGCCGTCTGCCCAACGCTCCGATCTCTCCTGTGAGGCTCTGCCGTGAGCCTGTCTGTCTGCCCAAGGCCCCCGCCGTCTGCCCAACGCTCCGATCTCTCCTGTGAGGCCCTGCCGTGAGCCTGTCTGTCTGCCCAAGGCCCCCGCCGTCTGCCCAACGTTCCGATCTCTCCTGTGAGGCTCTGCCGTGAGCCTGTCTGTCTGCCCAAGGCCCCCGCCGTCTGCCCGACGCCCGAACTTGCTGGGGAGGCCCTGCCAGTACCCATGACGGAGGAGACAATTACTTTTGAAGACCTTATTGCAGGGGAGTGGAAGCAATTCTGCAGTGTGGATGGCGACCTCAATCGGCTTGCCATCTCACTCACCCCCGAACAGCAAACCCTGGTCAGAACATTTTCTGCCAATTATCGACTCCGAGGACCCGCTGCAACGGACGTTCAACACACCCAACGCCAGTGGGAGATCAAGGTTGCTTTCCTCAGAAAGCTGGAGGCTGCGGTGCCGCCTTTCAAAGGCAGCCGCGAGGCCGGCACTGTGAATGCCTTCCTTGTTTCAATGGATCAGGTTTTCTCGTATGCGGAGGACTACTATGTCGGACCAGCCCAGGTCCAGGCTGCCGCGACCCACTTCCAAGACAAAGCTCACACATGGTGGTACTCGCAGGACAACGCTGCCATGAGGTCCTCGTTAGACTCGTGGCAGAGCCTGCGGGACATCATAGTGGCAACATTCATTCCTGCGGACTCAGCCACAAAGGCTGAACAGGAACTTAAAGCCTTTTGCCAAGCAAAGAAGCTTCGAAGCCTCTCCAAGTATATCGAGCGATTCCTGGAGCTCTCCGCAGCCGCAACAAAATTGACCACCTTTTCGAAGACCGGCTACTTCGTGGGCGGCCTTCACGACTCAGTGAGGCCGTATGTCCAGATGCTGCCTAACTACGAGACGGAGCTCCGCGAGGACATTCCAGCACTGATCCGAGAGACGCTTCGTCTCGGCAGCATCTGGGACAAACAAGCTGCAACGGCTTATCAGCCCCCGCCTCCGCCGCCGCTCCCGCAAGTAGTCCCCATGGACATCGATGCTATCCATAGGGGACCAAGAGGTAGTGGCTCGTACCTCTCCTCACGAGAGAGAGAGTTCCTTATACGAAACAAAGGGTGTTTCTACTGCCGCAAAGCCAATGCTGGGCATGTAGCCGCCCGTTGCCCGGAGAAGGAGAGGAACAAGACCCGTCAGAGAATCCCCGTGCGACAAGTCACGGCGACCTACGACCCCTACGAGCAAACGAACGCCTCCCACAGCTACCGATTGGAACCTCCCAATGCCACCGAGCCAAGACAGTCTCATGTTGGAAGCGATGACTCCCCTCAGTACGTATTCGGACCTGCTGCTCCGGACAATCGTGACAAGCCTGGACTAACGGGTTGCCGCTCTCCAGTCAAGGTTGAACAAGTTCAAGGAGAGCAGACCCGTGGCCAGGAAGTCACGAGAAGTCCGCATGGGAGCGCAGATGCCGAGGTACATGAGGGTGATGTCTACGCTTGCCAAATAAAGACACTACCAAGTTCAATCGACCTGACGAGAGTGGTCGGGAAGCGAAGAGAGCCACCGCACGAAGGAGCAATGAACGCCATATCAGAGAGCGCTTGCTTCCACTTCGTGGGTGCTGCTGGGGGACCAACCGGCATTCAAAAGCGCATCCGGTTCCTGCGAGACTCTGGAGCCAAGGGCAACGTTATCAAGCAAGCCCTAGCCCAGAGTCTAGGATGCAAGATGATCCCCTGCGATATACAGCTACGATTTGCGGACGATCGCACTTCTGTCTCGACAACAGCCACGGTCATCAGCCTCCGATGTGGATCGTACACGAGGCTCATCAATTGTGTTGTCGCCGACATTAAAGATGACCTCATCCTGGGCAATCCATTCGATGAGGAGGTCCGCGTCCTGGATCAGAGGACCCAGGAGGGTCGGACAAGGATCACTTTCGTGGATCGGCGTAACACCCGACATGTTTGGACCAGCCTGCCAGCCGTGAAGGATCAACGAGTTAGGGCGATCCACATCGAAGCGGTATCCTTCAAGCAGCTCCAGAGAGAACTCAAAGAAGATGAAGTGCAGGTTGGAGTCGTCTTGGTAAGCCAATCCGAGGTCACCCAGATTAACAGAAACCCGAACGATAAGTCGCTGGCGGAACAGAAGGAGGAATACCTGGCCAAGCTTCCGCCAGCCATCCGATCTGTCCTGGAGAGATACATGGACGTATTCGAGGACCCCAAAGGTCTGCCCCCGCCTCGGCCGGAAGATCAGCACATCGAGCTGATCGATTCGAGGAAGCCTCCACCGTACAGACCCATCTTCCACTTGAGTCCCGAGGAGTTGACGGTGCTGAAGGCCAAGCTGGACGAGTTGCTCGAGAAGGGGCATATCCGCCCCTCGACATCCAACTACGGTGCTCCGGTACTCTTTGTCAAAAAGGCCGACGGCACATTACGTATGTGTGTGGACTACAGGGCATTGAACGCCAACACGGTCAAGAACCGCACTCCGCTTCCGTTCATTGCGGAGATGCGGGACCGCTTGGCAAACAAAAGATTCTTCAGCGGACTCGATGTTCGCGACGGGTTCAACACGGTCCGCATGGATGAAGGCAGCATTGCGAAGACGGCCTTTCGGACAAGATATGGAACATTTGAATACCTAGTAATGCCGATGGGGCTTACCAACTCCCCGGCCTGCTTCATGACGATGATGAACCGCATATTTCACGAGTTCTACGACAAGTTTATGGTCGCCTATGTCGACGATGTCCTTGTCTACTCGGACACTTTAGAAGAGCATGCAGCCCACCTGGAGCGAGTTCTCAAGAAGTTTAAGGAGAACGGCCTCTATGCCAAGTTGATGAAGTGCAGCTTCGCTCAGGAATCGGTCCCGTTCTGTGGACATGAGGTGTCCAGACATGGGCTGAGTATCACGAAGGACAAGGCCAACGCTGTCCTGGACTTTGGCCAGCTGTCCTCGATCACGGATGTGCAAGCCTTCCTGGGACTCACCAACTGGGTGAAGGACTTCATCCCCGGATACGCCGAGATATGTCTGCCATTGACAGGGCTACTTCCGAAGAACACCGGATGGATATGGACCGAACAGGAACAGACCGCGGTAAGGGTGCTTCAGCACCACATATCGTCATACCCGGTCCTGAGATTCTACGACACCCAACTGCCGGTTGAGGTCCACTCTGACGCCTCCCGCTATGCGGGGGGTGGGGTGATCTTGCAACGATTCGACGATGGGCTTCACCCCATCCTGTATTGGTCCAGGAAGTGGACGAACACTGAACGCAACTACTCGACGTACGAGCATGAACTGCTGGCATTGCATGATTTAGTCAAACATGGTCGGCCATATCTGATGGGTTGCCAGTTCCATGTGGTTACGGACCATAAGGCACTCATCTGGCTCAACACCCAAGCCAATATCAATCGACGCCAGGCCCGGTGGATCCTGGATTTTCAAGATTATGACTTCACTATTGAACATGTCCCCGGATCTCGAAACACAATCGCAGATGTACTCAGTCGAGCGCCATGCCACAGGCCCCTCTGCTCCAAGTGTAGGGGGAAGATTGACTCGGACACAGCTGCAGTCGATGTGAGGCCGGTCACGACCAGTCTCTCTGCCTCTTCCCTCCGTGACGAAGTAGGAGACGCTCTGGGGAACGATGAATTGGCAATGACACTGCAGAAGTATCTCGATGGTCAGGATGTAGATGGCCGCTCCAAGGACGCACCACTGGAGCGTCTTACAAGAGTGGATGGCCTGATCTTTTACGACCACGATCGACTCTACGTCCCGAAGGTGGAGTCGATACGAACACGGATCCTTCAAGAGCACCACGACGTCATCACTGTGGGCCATGTTGGACAGCTACGGACGCTCGAAAAGATTTCGCGCCAGTTCTGGTGGCCCACGTTGCGAGCGGATGTGACCCGCTATGTTGCAGCATGCGAGGTGTGCCAGAAGTCCAAACCCCGCAACCACCTCCTCGACGGCCTGCTGCATCCGTTGCCCATCCCTGAGGAACGATTCAGCTCGGTGTCTGTTAGGGATAGCTCCTGCTTGTTCTCCACTTTGACTGCACACTTGGCTATTCTTTTGCCTTTCTGTTTGTTTGTGTGTAGCCTTGCAGTTCCCCTCCGATTTTCCGCCTTTTGCCTGTCTTTTCCGCTCCTTCCGCACTTCCGTTTTCCCGCGCTGCTCCGCTTCCTTTGTCTTCTTCGCACGCGCCGGTTTGTTTGTGCACGCGCCTTGCTGCGATTGGTTGCAATTCGGCTGCCGGTCATGTGTCCCCCCACCGGTGACTCATGACCTGCCTGACCGCCCCGATCTCTTGTTCATCTCGCATGCATTTGCCCCAACCTTATACTTGACCAATCCGCTTCTTGGACGTTGAGTCACATTGCTTCGCCTTTGCACGTTTCTCCTGCCAGGTGCTTCGCTTTTGCTTGCGCCTCTCTCGCTTTGGTTCTCTGCCTGTCTCGGTGGTCCTTCTCGGCCCTCGTTCGTGCATCGCCCCCTTCGCCCTGCTCGATCGCCCACTTTTCCCTCCCTTGGCCGCCCTTCGCTGCCAAGTCCGGACTTGTCTATAAATAGCCTGACCCCCGCGATGTGTAGTCGAACCTTAGCGTTCAAAATAGGACTAAATAAAGTGCCTTCTACTTTATTCTCTGAGTGTTCCTCACGTCTCATTTCGAGACAAGTCTTATCTTGAACGGATCTTTGCTTCCCTCGCTCCCTCTCCGAGTCCACTTCGGACTCTACCCTTGCTTTCCCTGAGCTCACTTCGAGCTCACTTCTTCTTTTGCCGTTGAGTCCCCTTTGGACTCTAACATCATTTTGAACGCTCCCTCTTGGCTTCCCGGCCTTTCTTCTTCTTTCGCCTCTCTTTCCCTCGTCGATCCGATGGCTGAGCCTGCTGCACCCCCGGCAGATCTCAATGCGTACCTGGCGCGCATGGAGGAGCGTATGAACGCCCTCATGACCCAGAACGCTGCTCTCCATCGTCAGATCCAAGATCTGCAAGCTCCCGCCGCCGCTCCCCGCCAGGTCTACCAGGTGAACAAGCCCAAGGAGTTCCTAGGTTCCCGCGACGAGACGACGGCCTTCCTCGCCCAGTGCCACCTCGTCTTCCTCGCCGATCCTGCCTTCTTTGCGCCCGAGCGCCAGAAGGTCCTTTATGCCACCTCCTTCCTCCGCGGCGAAGCTTTCAAATGGTACGAGGCCGCCTTTTATATGGCCAACCGCTTCCCGGCTTCCTTCGCGGATTTTGAAGTTGCCCTCAAGTCGACCTTCGGTGAGGACACGGCCTCCTCGCAAGATAAGGCCTTGAACGACCTCAAACGCTTGGTCCAGCTCAAGTCCTGCCAAGCCTTCGCCACCCGCTTCGTCCAGCTCGCCGCCCGCGTCCAGACTGACGAACCCACCAAGATGCACTTCTTCAAGGAGGGTTTGAAGTCTGAGGTCAAGTTCCACCTCATCGGTCTCCGCCCCGCTCCCGCTTCCTTGCCCGAGTTGATCAAGGCAGCGGTCGAGTACGACGATGCCCTCCATCGTCTCAAGGTCTCCTCCCGTTCCCAACCTCCTCCTCCTTCTTCTCGCTCTGCTCCCCATCACCACCATTCTCCCGCGCATGTTTCTTCTTCCTCCTCTTCTGCACCCACTCCCATGGACCTTGACTCTGTCTCGGTCCGCCCTGCTAAGCTCTCCGACGTCGAGAAAAAGCGACGTCGTGAGCAGGGTCTCTGCTTGTACTGCGGGGAAAAGTCTTGTCCCGGCAGTCGCGATGTTCAGCAGTGCCCGGTTCTGGTCAAACGGAACTCGGGAAATGCTCACAGCCGAGCAGCACCTCGCAAGTAAGCGAGGTGGTCTGTTCGGCGATACGAACATCTTCCCCCTCTGACTCGTCACTATCGGACGATAAGCTTCTTCTTCCGGCCACTCTTATCGTCATGAGTCTTTCTGGCCCGGTCTCCATCTCCCTTTCTGTTTTTATTGATGATGGATGTTCCGCTCTTGCCCTCATTGATCCTGCCTTTGCCGATCTCCATAAACTCTCTCTTATCCCTCTTTCTACTCCTTACTCCGTTTCCCTTGCTGATGGTTCTTCGGCCGGTTTCATTCGTTTCCAAACCGCGCCTTTGACTCTGACCATTGGTTCCCACACCGAGTCGATTTCTTTTCTTGTGACTCGACTCTCCACCACTCCCATCACTCTTGGTCTTCCCTGGATGCGCTTGCATAATCCAGTTGTTAATTGGAAGTCCCTCTCCCTTTCATTCTCCGATCCCTCTTGCCTTGCTGATGGACACATCCTCGCGGATGTCTCTGCTTCTTCCTTGGACACTCCGTCCGCTTCCGGCTCCTCGCCTCCCCCTTCGGGCACTTCGCCTTTGACTCCTCCTCCCTCCGGTCCTTCCCTTACACCGGTTCCCTCCTTTGGCACTTCGCCTTCCCTTTCTTCCCGCCTTGACTCTGCTTCGCTTTCTGAAGAGCCAACGGCTTTATCTTCACCCGACATTGAGCTCGTTAATGCGGCGAGTCTTCTCCGTCTTGCACGGGAAGACAAGCTCGACATTTTCGCTGCCCAAATGGATATCCGTCCTCCTTCGCCGGAGACGTATCCTACGGTGTCGATAAGGTCCGTGCTCACGACGAAGGTGTATGCCGAGTCTGGCACCCCTGTTGACTCTCGAGGCGTCCCACTCAAATACAATGAGTTTGGCGACGTTTTCAGCCTCAAGTCTGACCCTCCTTCTTCCTTGCCTCCTCATCGTCCGTATGACTTGTCCATTGAGTTTGTACGGACCGAGGATGGAAAGGAACCTCGTTTGCCAAAGCCGGGGAAAGTCTATCCTTTGTCCCCGGCCGAGGAATCTGCTCTTTCGGAGTATCTGACCAACGCCCTCGCACGTGGTTGGATCTCCAAATCCTCTTCTCCCGTTGGTGCTCCCTGCTTCTTCGTGAAGAAGCCCAATGGTGGTCTTCGCCTTTGCGTCGACTACCGAGGCCTCAATGCCATCACGAAGAAGAACCGTTACCCACTTCCCCTCTTCCAGGATCTTCTGGATAAACTTTCTTCTGCCCGCGTCTTCTCACACCTCGACCTTCCTGATGCTTACCACTTGGTTCGTGTCAAGAAGGGCGATGAGTGGAAGACTGCTTTTGTTTGCAAATCTGGCTCATTTGAGTACAATGTTATCCCCTTTGGTCTTTCGAATGCCCCCGCTGCTTTTCAGTTTTTTATGAACGACATCTTCTCGGACCTCCTTGGTGTCTGTGTTGTCATTTATCTTGACGACATCCTGATCTTCTCAAAAGATCCCCAGGAGCATGAGGAGCATGTTAAGCTTGTTCTCTCTCGCCTTCGTGAACACTCCCTTAAGGTCAATCCGGCCAAGTGTTCTTTTGACCTTTCTGAAGTTGACTTTCTCGGCATGATCATTTCTGCCGATGGCATCAAAATGGACCCTGCCAAGGTCGAGGCCGTTTCCCTTTGGCCTGTTCCCTCTTCTGCTCGCGATATCCAAGTCTTTATTGGTTTCGCAAACTTTTACCGCCGCTTCGTCAAGGACTTTTCCGCACTTGCTCGTCCTTTGACTTCCCTCACTACCAAATCCTCCACCTTCTCTTGGTCTCCCGAGGCCCAAGAGGCTTTTGATTCTCTTAAACTTTCCTTCACTTCCGCACCTATTCTTCGATACTTTGATTTCTCTAAACCCGCTGTCATCGAGCCCGATGCTTCTGACTTTGCTTTGGGTGCCGTCCTTTCTCAGTTTGACCCTGACGGCGCTCTTCACCCCGTTGCTTTTCACTCTCGGCAATTCCGTCCCGCCGAGGTGAATTATGACACTCACGACAAAGAGCTCCTCGCCATTGTCGATTCCTTTACCGCCTGGCGTCATTACTTGATGGCTGCCGACCCTGATATTCCCACTCTTGTTTTCTCTGATCATCAGAACCTTACCCGGTTCACTGCCGCTTCTCAACTTTCTCGCCGCCAGTTCCGGTGGGCCCAATTCCTTTCTGACTTTGCTTTTCGCATTTACCACCGCCCTGGTCGTCTCAACACCAAAGCCGATGCTCTCAGTCGCCGTTCTGACTTTGAGATAAAGCCTGGTGACTCCCTCCACTCCACCAACTTCCTTCAGCTGTTCGAGTCTATTTCTCTCGACAGCATCACTGTTATCGGCTCGAATCCCGACTTTCTTTCCGAGATTCGAGCTGCCACCCTTTCTTGTTCCCTCCTTTCTGACTTTAACGCCAAACGTCTTGATGGCGATTACTCCTTCCGTGACGGTCTCCTTTACTTTAAAGACCTGATCGTTGTCCCTTCCCCCGAGCTCCAGCTCAAAGTGTTTGAGCAACGTCACTGCTCCGCTGCCGCTGGTCACTTTGGTCTTGCCAAGACCGTTGAGCTCGTCTCCCGGGACTTTCACTGGCCCCGGCTTCGTAAGTCTGTGCGTCGCTTCATTGCTAATTGTGAAGCGTGCCAGCGAGCCAAGCCGTCCCGTCACTCCCCTTATGGTTTACTTCATCCTCTCCCCGTTCCTTCCGAACGTTGGTGGGACCTGTCGATGGACTTCATCACGGATCTCCCACCTTCGAACGGTTTTGACTCGATCTTCGTGGTTAAGGACCGCCTGTCCAAACAAGCACACTTTGTGCCCACCACGAAGACGGTTACAGGCGAGCAAACCGCCGAACTCTTCCTCTCCCACATCTTCCGCTTGCATGGTTGTCCCCGGTCTATTGTTTCGGACCGAGGAACTCAGTTTACTTCGGCCTTCTGGAGGCGCTTCAATGAGCTTCTGAAGACGAAGATTTCCCTTTCTTCTGCCTTCCACCCCGAGACCGACGGTTCGACCGAGGTTCTCAACCAGGTCATCGAGCAGTATTTGCGTATCCATTGCAATTACCTGCAAGACGACTGGACCCTTCACCTTCCCCTTGCCGAGTTCACTTACAACAACTCGGAAAACACCTCCACTGGCATGACTCCCTTCTTTGCAGTCCATGGCCATCACCCCATTTTCGATCCCTCTATCATTCGTGATCCCTCTGTTGTGCCCTCTGCCGAAGAACGTGTCGACCGACTTCAGACCGTTCTCGAGGATCTCAAGGCCAACCTCCGGGTTGCCCAAGAGTCCTACACTGTGCAGGCCAACAAATCCCGTCTCCCCACTCCCGACATCTCCGTTGGCGACCTCGTTTTTCTGGATCGTCGCCACATTCGCACCCTTCGTCCCTCCAACAAGCTTGACCAGAAAAAGCTTGGCCCCTTTAAAGTTCTTCGCCGCATCAACCCCGTTGCCTTTGAGCTTAAACTCCCTTCCACACTTAAAGTTCACCCCGTTTTCCATGTATCCCTCCTTGAACCCCGAACGAAGGACATTGTTCCCGAGTTCACCCAACCAGAACCACCTCCCATTCTTGTTAACTCCCAGGAAGAGTTTGAGGTCGAGACTGTTCTCGATTCTCGGCTCTTCCGTGGTCGCTTACAGTACTTGGTTCAGTGGAAGGGCTATTCCGAGACTGACCGGTCTTGGGAGCCCGCTGCCAATGTTTCCCACGCCACTGATCTTGTTGCTGACTTCCACCTTCGCTATCCCTCAAAGCCGAAGGCGACGTCCGGAGTTCGTCGCTAAGGAAGGGGATGATGTTAGGGATAGCTCCTGCTTGTTCTCCACTTTGACTGCACACTTGGCTATTCTTTTGCCTTTCTGTTTGTTTGTGTGTAGCCTTGCAGTTCCCCTCCGATTTTCCGCCTTTTGCCTGTCTTTTCCGCTCCTTCCGCACTTCCGTTTTCCCGCGCTGCTCCGCTTCCTTTGTCTTCTTCGCACGCGCCGGTTTGTTTGTGCACGCGCCTTGCTGCGATTGGTTGCAATTCGGCTGCCGGTCATGTGTCCCCCCACCGGTGACTCATGACCTGCCTGACCGCCCCGATCTCTTGTTCATCTCGCATGCATTTGCCCCAACCTTATACTTGACCAATCCGCTTCTTGGACGTTGAGTCACATTGCTTCGCCTTTGCACGTTTCTCCTGCCAGGTGCTTCGCTTTTGCTTGCGCCTCTCTCGCTTTGGTTCTCTGCCTGTCTCGGTGGTCCTTCTCGGCCCTCGTTCGTGCATCGCCCCCTTCGCCCTGCTCGATCGCCCACTTTTCCCTCCCTTGGCCGCCCTTCGCTGCCAAGTCCGGACTTGTCTATAAATAGCCTGACCCCCGCGATGTGTAGTCGAACCTTAGCGTTCAAAATAGGACTAAATAAAGTGCCTTCTACTTTATTCTCTGAGTGTTCCTCACGTCTCATTTCGAGACAAGTCTTATCTTGAACGGATCTTTGCTTCCCTCGCTCCCTCTCCGAGTCCACTTCGGACTCTACCCTTGCTTTCCCTGAGCTCACTTCGAGCTCACTTCTTCTTTTGCCGTTGAGTCCCCTTTGGACTCTAACAGTGTCCATGGACTTTGCCTTTATGCCACTGTCGAAGAAAGGCAACGACAAGTGTCTGATCCTGGTGGATCGACTCACCAAGCTGGCACGGTTCGTTCCGTGCACAACCAAGTCCACGGCCGAGGACGTGGCATTGTTGTTTATTCAATACTGGGTCGTCTCCTTCGGACTCCCGACGGAGCTAATCTCGGACCGAGACTCCCTTTTCACATCGAACTTTTGGATAAAAGTCCTGACCACGCTTAAGATTTCCCAGAAGCTTACGACGGCCCGGCACCAACAGGCCAATGGCCAAGCCGAAGCAACGGTCAAGGACCTCAAGCAAAGACTGGTCCCATTCGCCAACTACAAGGGCGATAATTGGGACGAGGTGGTGCACCTGCTGGAGTTTGGACACAACGACTCGGTGCACACCTCCACCGGATTCTCCCCATTCTATTTGGCATTCGGGGTACACCCAAGGACGATGCCCGGCAACGAGCATGCCACCGATGATCGAGTGGCAACCTGGAGTCTCCTGGAGGACCTCGAAGCCATACGAAGGATTGCAACACAACAACTCCAGGAGGCTCAGGATCATCAAACCCGGAGCGGGAACGAGAGAAGACAGGCGGGGGAGGAGCTCAAGGTTGGAGACATGGTCCTCCTTGAGCGCGAAGGTATCAACTGGGAGGCCCACAAGTTCAGGCCAGACCAAATCATCCCGCGTCGGCTGGGTCCGTTCAAGATTACGGAGATCGAAGGACTCAACCACACCCTGGAGCTACCCCCTACACTAAGCCACATACACCCGACATTCCACCGCAAACTCCTGCGGAAGTTTATTGAGACGCCGGACGACTTCGCTTCAAGAGCGACTTACACAAGACCACCTGCAATCTCGGACGTCGAACCAATATTCAAGGTGGAGAAGTTGGTCAACGACAGAAAATACCGCAGGAAGCAACAGTACCTGGTACTGTGGGAAGGATATCCCCTTGAAGATGCCACTTGGGAATACGAAGACAACATCGCGGATGATGTGATAGGAGATTACTGGAGAGAGAAGGATGTGGGTGTAGGGAGTAGTATGTAGTTAGAAATTTGATTTCAAATTTAGGGGGGGTGTGACACGATTGAGGATAATCGAGGTATAGCCGTGAGCGAGAGCTTTCTTACGATACCGATTTCATCCAGAACGGATGAGAACTGACTGCTGTAGCACCGTGGGAAAGATTGTAGTGTATCGAGGGAGTAGTCCTGGGTTACTGTGTGTGTGTGTGTAGCTGGGGAACGGATAAGGAAATGGTGCGCGCTCCTGTATGACTCTGGGCGCGTCAACGCGTCAGGCTGCTGGACATATAAGGCCGCCCCCTCGCCCTGCTCTGCTGGAGATCATCTGGAAAAATATAGTGGCCTTGGCTACAGCAATTCCGTCCCGCCGAGGTGAATTATGACACCCACGACAAAGAGCTCCTTGCCATTGTCGATTCCTTTACTGCCTGGCGTCATTACTTGATGGCTGCCGACCCCGATCATCCCACTCTTGTCTTCTCTGATCATCAGAACCTTACCCGGTTCACTTCCGCTTCCCAACTTTCTCGCCGCCAGTTCCGGTGGGCCCAATTCCTTTCTGATTTTGCTTTCCGCATTTACCACCGCCCTGGTCGCCTCAACACCAAAGCTGATGCTCTCAGTCGCCGTTCTGACTTTGAGATAAAGCCTGGTGACTCCCTCCACTCCACCAACTTCCTTCAGCTGTTCGAGTCTATTTCTCTCGACAGCATCACTGTTATCGGCTCGAATCCCGACTTTCTTTCCGAGATTCGAGCTGCCACCCTTTCTTGTTCCCTTCTTTCTGACTTTAACGCCAAACGTCTTGATGGCGATTACTCCTTCCGTGACGGTCTCCTTTACTTTAAAGACCTGATCGTTGTCCCTTCCCCCGAGCTCCAGCTCAAAGTGTTTGAGCAACGTCACTGCTCCGCTGCCGCTGGTCACTTTGGTCTTGCCAAGACCGTTGAGCTCATCTCCCGGGACTTTCACTGGCCCCGGCTTCGTAAGTCTGTGCGTCGCTTCATTGCTAATTGTGAAGCGTGCCAGCGAGCCAAGCCGTCCCGTCACTCCCCTTATGGTTTACTTCACCCTCTCCCCGTTCCTTCCGAACGTTGGTGGGACCTGTCGATGGACTTCATCACGGATCTCCCACCTTCGAACGGTTTTGACTCCATCTTCGTGGTTAAGGACCGCCTGTCCAAACAAGCACACTTTGTGCCCACCACGAAGACGGTTACAGGCGAGCAAACCGCCGAACTCTTCCTCTCCCACATCTTCCGCTTGCATGGTTGTCCCCGGTCTATTGTTTCGGACCGAGGAACTCAGTTTACTTCGGCCTTCTGGAGGCGCTTCAATGAGCTTCTGAAGACGAAGATTTCCCTTTCTTCTGCCTTCCACCCCGAGACCGACGGTTCGACCGAGGTTCTCAACCAGGTCATCGAGCAGTATTTGCGTATCCATTGCAATTACCTGCAAGACGACTGGACCCTTCACCTTCCCCTTGCCGAGTTCACTTACAACAACTCGGAAAACACCTCCACTGGCATGACTCCCTTCTTTGCAGTCCATGGCCATCACCCCATTTTTGATCCCTCCATCATCCGTGATCCCTCTGTTGTGCCCTCTGCCGAAGAACGTGTCGACCGACTTCAGACCGTCCTCGAGGATCTCAAGGCCAACCTCCGGGTTGCCCAAGAGTCCTACACTGTGCAGGCCAACAAATCCCGTCTCCCCACTCCCGACATCTCCGTTGGCGACCTCGTTTTTCTTGATCGTCGCCACATCCGCACCCTTCGTCCCTCCAACAAGCTTGACCAGAAAAAGCTTGGCCCCTTTAAAGTTCTTCGCCGCATCAACCCCGTTGCCTTTGAACTTAAACTCCCTTCCACACTCAAAGTCCATCCCGTTTTTCATGTATCCCTCCTTGAACCCCGAACGAAGGACATTGTTCCCGAGTTCACCCAACCCGAACCACCTCCCATTCTTGTCGACTCCCAGGAAGAGTTTGAGGTCGAGACTGTTCTCGATTCTCGGCTCTTCCGTGGTCGCTTACAGTACTTGGTTCAGTGGAAGGGCTATTCCGAGACTGACCGGTCTTGGGAGCCCGCTGCCAATGTTTCCCACGCCACTGATCTTGTTGCTGATTTCCACCTTCGCTATCCCTCAAAGCCGAAGGCGACGCCCGGAGTTCGTCGCTAAGGAAGGGGATGATGTTAGGGATAGCTCCTGCTTGTTCTCCACTTTGACTGCACACTTGGTTGTTCTTTTGCCTTTCTGTTTGTTTGTGTGTAGCTTTGCAGTTCCCCTCCAATTTTCCGCCTTTTGCCTGCCATTTCCGCTCCTTCCGCACTTCCGCTTTCCCGCGCTGCTCCGCTTCCTTTGTCTTCTTCGCACGCGCCGGTTTGTTTGTGCACGCGCCTTGCTGCGATTGGTTGCAATTCGGCTGCCGGTCATGTGTCCCCCCACCGGTGACTCATGACCTGCCTGACCGCCCCGATCTCTTGTTCATCTCGCATGCATTTGCCCCAACCTTATACTTGACCAATCCGCTTCTTGGATGTTGAGTCACATTGCTTCGCCTTTGCACGTTTCTCCTGCCTGGTGCTTCGCTTTTGCTTGCGCCTCTCTCGCTTTGGTTCTCTGCCTGTCTCGGTGGTCCTTCTCGGCCCTCGTTCGTGCATCGCCCCCTTCACCCTGCTCGATCGCCCACTTTTCCCTCCCTTGGCCGCCCTTCGCTGCCAAGTCCGGACTTGTCTATAAATAGCCTGACCCCCGCGATGTGTAGTCGAACCTCAGCGTTCAAAATAGGACTAAATAAAGTGCCTTCTACTTTATTCTCTGAGTGTTCCTCACGTCTCATTTCGAGACTAGTCTTATCTTGAACGGATCTTTGCTTTCCTCGCTCCCTCTCCGAGTCCACTTCGGACTTTACCCTTGCCTTCCCTGAGCTCACTTCGAGCTCACCTTCTTCTTTTGCCGTTGAGTCCCCTTCGGACTCTAACAAGGACACTGCTCGGATGTTTGCCGAGCACGTCTTCACCAAGCACGGTCTTCCAGACGATATCGTCTCAGACCGAGGATCTACCTTTGCCTCCAAGTTCTTCCAAGCCGTCCTGACCCGCCTCAAGATCAAGCACAAGATGTCGACTGCCTTCCATCCGCAGACCGACGGCCAGACCGAGCGGATCAACGCCATCCTCGAGCAGTACCTCCGCTGCTTCATCAACTTCCAGCAAGACGACTGGGCCCAGCTTCTCCCTCACGCCGAGTTCACCTACAACAACACCTCTCAAGCAACCCTCGGCTGCTCCCCCTTCTTTGCCTACACCGGCTACCACCCTCGTTTTTCCGTCGCCCTTCCCCGCACCACCTAGAATGCCCCAGTTCGCCGAGTTCGTTTAAGGTGTCTGCATACCAGTCTGGAGGTTGCCGGTTCGAAACCGATGCTGACACTGAATTTCGGAAAAGCCCGAGCTGGGGTGCCGTTCATGTTCCAGCCCTATCGAGCCATTATGGCTGACCTTTAAGGGGGAGATAGTGTCATGAACCGAGTTCCCTAGCCTTGCCTTGCCTAGTATTCTTGTCTTGCCTTTGATTGAAAACTTTGTATTTTTAGTATCCTAAGCCTTGGATCTAGAATAAAACTTTGGCTTTACACTTGACACTCTGTGTCCCAGTCCAGTCCCCGCTCATTTCCCTACGTTCGAGTCTTGCATTAGGACTCTTGCGCACTTCCCTGCTTGCCCCGTTGTCCAGTCTTGACAACAGCCTCCTGCACCATGACTTGACTTGGGGGAACGGGCGACATTTGGTCTTGGTTGGCTTCATCACGGCCACTCGGACATTTTGGATAGGGTTCGGCCATTGCGGGGGCCTGCGGCGTCAGCACGCCATTGCACACGACGTCCACGGCTTGCGGACACATGTCGGAAGCATCCGACACACACGACTTGACAGGGGTGAGGGCACAGGCGGTCCTGTCTCTCAAGGGTTCTTGATTTTCTCTTTTGTTTTGGTTTTCAATTTTGGTTTTCTCTTCACGTTCGTGGAGAGGCAGGCGGCTTGCGCCACCATGCACCTCTCGCACGACGCACAACACTTGGTTTGTTTCTCCTTCGGGGGAGGGGGCGAGGTGAACTTCCTCTGGAGACGCGTGGACTGCATTGAGCAATCCACGGCGTTGGCCTCCTACTAGGGCTCCAGAGCCACCTAGTAGGGTCGGCCGTTTCCCGACTTCATGGGGCACTCCTTGGCCTGGTGTCCCGGTCGGTGACAGAAGAAGCAGGAACCATGGCGGAGGTCCTCCTGCTTCTGTCTGTCCTTGGGGGAGACAGTGGCAGCTTGCTGGAACCGGGAGCGGGGAGGGCCACGAGCCTCCATGGCGTTGACGTCAACGTCCATGGGCTCAGGCATGGGTCTTGCGGGCGGGGCCGGGCGAGGCGGACGGGCTGGGACGTGATGAGACCGATGGCCGCCTGCCAGCTGCGGGTAGAACTGGCGGCCATGGTACTGGACGTTGTCGAGGTTCTCGGCAACGTCCATCATCACGTCCAGGGACTTGCGGGCATCAGGGTTGCTGGCGATGTACTCTCTGATCTTGGGCTTGAGGCCCTTCTGGAAGAGGTACATCGCGTCAGCAGAGCCCAGCTCCTCAATCTGGGAGGAGAGGTCTTCAAACTCCTCGATGTAGCGGGTTACGGAACCACGCTGCACGAGAGAGTATAGCTTGTCACGGGCAATAAGTTCAGCATTGGGGCTGCCGAAGCGGCGACGGAGGCGGTCCTTGAAGTCGTCAAACACACCTTCGCTCTGCTCGTCGAACCCTTGGCGGCGGTACCAACGGTACGCCTGGTCCTTCAAGCAGAGCTTGGCTGCGACGATGTGGTGGGTGGGGGCGACTTGGGCAGCATCGAGGTAGTCCTCGAGTTGCTGCAGCCAGTCCTCCACCGAGGAGGAGCGGCTCTTCCCAGTAAACACTGGGGCACGGAAGGTCTTGAGGAAGGCTTCCGGAAGTGGGCGGGGGTTGCTCATGGCAGGGGCAGGCTCCAGGGACAGAGAGGAGAGTCGGTCGGCAAGAGAGGCGGTGTAACGTCCACTACTGGGACGTTGGGGCAAGACGGGGAGGGAGGGGGTACAAGACAAGACAGGACGGGGCAGAACAGGGCGGTGCTAGGCTACTCTAGCGGACGGGTGAGCTCGGGGAGCACTTACGTTTATTCACGATAAAACCGAACTCCAGACAAACGGGGGGAACGGGGGCAACCCGCAGGTATACCCTGCGGTGGCCTGCCTGCGGTGCGTGAAAACGCAAAGCGCAGCACAGGTCACGACCCACTGCGCCGCGCAGTACGCGCAGTACGCGCAGCACAGCGTCGGAGATACCATCTCCTACACTCCCACACTTAAGAAGGCTTCCTGCGAGGAGCCCTGCGTGTGCTCTTTATTTGGGGCTCCTCGAGGTGTTTACCGTATTTACTCAGCTCCTCGGGTGCATGGGACAAGTCCTCCAGTGTTTGCCATGTGTTGCCCGAGTGTGGGTAACCAACCCACTTGACATAAAACCGAAGTGACCCATCAGCCACTTTCTTGTGCCTCACGATCCTTTCGACTTCATATTCTTGAGTATAGTATTGTCCGAGGTCGTCTTCCAGTGGTGCGTCGTCCGGGACACCTTCGTCGGCGTCGGGGAACTGTGCTGGACTGCGGGTCGTGTGGCGACGCAGCTTGGACACATGGAAGACAGGATGGAGCTTGCTTCCAGGTGGCAAGTCCAACAGGTAGTTGAGGGGACTGGGTCGGGCCGCTATCTTGAACGGTCCTCGGTACTTGGGCAACAACTTCTTTGACTGGGCTTCGGGGACCTTGATGTTGTCGGCGTCCAGGTAGACAAGGTCTCCAACTTCAAAGGAGACATCCTGGTGTCGGCGGTCGTAGTACTTCGCCATCACTTGTTGCGCATCCGTGAGCGCGTCGGCGATCATCTTGTGTCGGACTTGATGATCTTTGACAAAGGCACTTGGTTTGGGAGGCAATCCAGCCGTGGACTCGGTCAGTGTCAAGGAGGTGGGAACATCAGGCTGGAATCCGTAGAGCGCCTCAAAGGGGCTCAAGCCAGTTGTGCTCGACTTGGCGGTGTTGTATGCAAACTCTGCATGACTCAGCTGTATGTCCCAGTCGTCTTGGCTGGTCGAGGCGTATGTCCTCAGGTATTGCTCGAGGGTGCGGATCGTCCGCTCGGACTGTCCATCCGTTTGTTGGTGGTGCGAGGTTGACATGTTCAGCTTGGTGCCGAGATGGTCGAACAGACTTGTCCAAAACAAGGAGGTGAATCGGGGGTCTCGATCACTGACGATGGACTTTGGGAGGCCGTGGTGCTTGAACACATGCTTGAAGAACAGCAGTGCAAGGTCAGGCGCGGAGCATGTCGTCTGGCACGGCACAAAGTGTGCCATCTTGCTGAACCTGTCGACAAAGACAGCGATTGCATCGTGGTCCAACTTGGTCGTCGGTAGATGCGTGATGAGATCCATGGACATGCTGGTCCAGGGGCGGTCGGGAACAGGCAGGGGTTGCAGCAATCCTTGCTCTCGGGTCGTGCGTGACTTGACCATCTTGCAGGTATGGCAGGACTCGATGTACTTCTCGACGGTGCGCTTCATTCCAGGCCAGTATGCGACTTTGGCCAGTCGGTCGTATGTCTTCTCGACTCCAAAGTGTCCAGCGAGGGGCGAGTCGTGGACCTCTTGGAGCAACTTGGTCTTCAACGACGGAATGTCCGGCACACAGACACGGCTGTCCTTCTTCAGGAGGAGCAGGCCATCACGCACTGTGTACTCGGATGATTCGTCGTCCTTGGGGAGCTTAGACACCTTTCGGAACAGTTCTCCGAACTGTTTGTCGTTGGCGATGTTGTCTCGGACAACATCCAGCATCGTGTTGTCGACACTGACAGTCGACTCGTACAGTGACGCCAATTGGTAGTCGGGGCGTCGGGACAGTGCGTCAGGCACCACATTGAGTTTGCCTTTCTGGTATACAACCTCGTAGTTGTACTCGGCGAGGAACTCCATCCATCGCGCTTGGCGTCGGCTCAGGTTCTTCTTGGTGTCGAGGTAACGCAGTGACTGGTGGTCCGTCACAATCTTGAAGGGCTTGGCGGTACCGTGGAGGTACACTCGGAACTTCTGCAGCGCGTAGATGATCGCAAGCTGCTCCTTCTCGTGCACGGGATAGTTGATCTCGTGTTGGGACAGTTTGCGCGACTCGAAGGCAACGGGCCTTCCCTCCTGCATCAAAACAGCTCCCACCGCAAAGTCGGAGGCGTCGGTGTGCACGGAGACATCCGTGTTCGGGTCGAACACAGCGAGGACAGGAGCGTTCGTCAAGGCGTGCTTGAGGGTCTCGAACGCTTGGCGTTGTGGGTGGTCCCACACGAAGGGGCACTCTTTGCGGAGTAGGTCTGTGAGTGGACCGGCAGTGCGCGCCAGATCGGGGATGAATCGGCGGTAGTAGTTGACGAGACCGAGAAACGACTGCACGTCAGAGACGCATGCGAGCGGCGGCCACTCGACCACAGACTTGACCTTGGCGGGGTCGACTTCGATTCCTCTTCCTGAGACAACGTGTCCCAGGAACGGGACTTGATTCTTGAAGAACTCACACTTGGACAGTTTGGCATACAACTTGTGCTCGCGTAGCTTGGCCAGCACGCGGGCGACATGACCTTCATGGGTCGCTTCATCCTTGCTGTACACAAGGATATCATCCAGGTACACGATGACAGAGTTGTCGAGCTCTTGGCGGAACACATCGTTCATCAGCTGCATGAACGTGGCAGGTGCGTTCGTCAATCCGAACGGCAGCACTAGGAACTCGTACAGTCCGTAGCGAGTCCTGAAGGCGGTCTTGTGGACATCATCCTCGTGGATGCGGATCTGATGGTAGCCTGAGCGGAGGTCTATCTTGCTAAAGACCTTTGCTCCACTCAGACGATCCATCAACTCGTCGATCCTGGGCAACGGGTAGGTGTTCTTGATGGTCTGTTTGTTTAGTGCGCGATAGTCGACGCACATCCTGAGATCACCTTCTTTCTTCTTGACAAAGAGCACTGGTGCACCATACGGTGACTGGCTCGGGCGGATGAACCCATGGGCGAGGAGGTCATCCAACTGGCGCTTGAGTTCGTCCATCTCCGTCAGCGACAGTTGGTACGTCGGTCTTGACGGAGGCGACGAGCCTGGTTCGATGTCGATGCGATGATCGACGGTGCGTTGGGGTGGCAGGCATTGTGGCAACTGGTCGGGGAATACGTCCTTGTACTCGTCGAGCAGCTTGGTCACCACAGGCGGGGGACCGGGACCGGCTTGGTCGGTGTCGTCGACCTCACGCACGACACAGAGGAACGACGTGTCCTTCTTGATCAGCCTCTTGAATTGCATGGCTGAGAGGAGAGGTGGCATGTTGGGTGAGGCCATGCCCTGCAGGACAATGTCAGGGCCAACACGGACAGTGCGGCCTTTCCAGTCGACGACTGGAGTCGGCTCGGCACGAGCAAGCCAGCTCATGCCGAGGATGGCATCGAACTTGGTGTCGATCACTTGGAACAACAGGACAGGATGGTACTTGGGATGGAGGGCCACTCGCAGGACCACTTGGTGTGTGCACTGCTGCACACGATCGTCTGCAAGCGCCACACTCATCGGCGACTTCTTCTTGGTTGCATGTATGTTGAGCTCCTGGAGCAAGCGTCTGCTGACAAAGTTGCAGCTTGCTCCAGAGTCCACCATCATTCGGACGGTGTGACCTTGGACGGTGGCAGGGAGGTACAGCAGGGACTCTTCATGGTCCTCCTGCACAGCCTCCTGCACCATGACTTGACTTGGGGGAACGGGCGACACTTGGTCTTGGTTGGCTTCATCACGGCCACTCGGACATTTTGGATAGGGTTCGGCCATTGCGGGGGCCTGCGGCGTCAGCACGCCATTGCACACGACGTCCACGGCTTGCGGACACATGTCGGAAGCATCCGACACACACGACTTGACAGGGGTGAGGGCACAGGCGGTCCTGTCCCTCAAGGGTTCTTGATTTTCTTTTTTGTTTTGGTTTTCAATTTTGGTTTTCTCTTCACGTTCGTGGAGAGGCAGGCGGCTTGCGCCACCATGCACCTCTCGCACGACGCACAACACTTGGTTTGTTTCTCCTTCGGGGGAGGGGGCGAGGTGAACTTCCTCTGGAGACGCGTGGACTGCATTGAGCAATCCACGGCGTTGGTCTCCTACTAGGGCTCCAGAGCCACCTAGTAGGGTCGGCCGTTTCCCGACTTCATGGGGCACTCCTTGGCCTGGTGTCCCGGTCGGTGACAGAAGAAGCAGGAACCATGGCGGAGGTCCTCCTGCTTCTGTCTGTCCTTGGGGGAGACAGTGGCAGCTTGCTGGAACCGGGAGCGGGGAGGGCCACGAGCCTCCATGGCGTTGACGTCAACGTCCATGGGCTCAGGCATGGGTCTTGCGGGCGGGGCCGGGCGAGGCGGACGGGCTGGGACGTGATGAGACCGATGGCCGCCTGCCAGCTGCGGGTAGAACTGGCGGCCATGGTACTGGACGTTGTCGAGGTTCTCGGCAACGTCCATCATCACGTCCAGGGACTTGCGGGCATCAGGGTTGCTGGCGATGTACTCTCTGATCTTGGGCTTGAGGCCCTTCTGGAAGAGGTACATCGCATCAGCAGAGCCCAGCTCCTCAATCTGGGAGGAGAGGTCTTCAAACTCCTCGATGTAGCGGGTCACAGAACCACGCTGCACGAGAGAGTATAGCTTGTCACGGGCAATGAGTTCAGCATTGGGGCTGCCGAAGCGGCGACGGAGGCGGTCCTTGAAGTCGTCAAACACACCTTCGCTCTGCTCGTCGAACCCTTGGCGGCGGTACCAACGGTACGCCTGGTCCTTTAAGCAGAGCTTGGCGGCGACGATGTGGTGGGTGGGGGCGACTTGGGCAGCATCGAGGTAGTCCTCGAGTTGCTGCAGCCAGTCCTCCACCGAGGAGGAGCGGCTCTTCCCAGTAAACACTGGGGCACGGAAGGTCTTGAGGAAGGCTTCCGGAAGTGGGCGGGGGTTGCTCATGGCAGGGGCAGGCTCCAGGGACAGAGAGGAGAGTCGGTCGGCAAGAGAGGCGGGATCCAGCTTGAGGATCTAGAAAGAGGACAAACAGGACGAAAACAAGACGAGGATTTCCGATGCTACCATGTAACGTCCACTACTGGGACGTTGGGGCAAGACGGGGAGGGAGGGGGTACAAGACAAGACAGGACGGGGCAGAACAGGGCGGTGCTAGGCTACTCTAGCGGACGGGTGAGCTCGGGGAGCACTTACGTTTATTCACGATAAAACCGAACTCCAGACAAACGGGGGGAACGGGGGCAACCCGCAGGTATACCCTGCGGTGGCCTGCCTGCGGTGCGTGAAAACGCAAAGCGCAGCACAGGTCACGACCCACTGCGCCGCGCAGTACGCGCAGTACGCGCAGCACAGCGTCGGAGATACCATCTCCTACAGGCGGGATCCAGCTTGAGGATCTAGAAAGAGGACAAACAGGACGAAAACAAGACGAGGATTTCCGATGCTACCATGTAACGTCCACTACTGGGACGTTGGGGCAAGACGGGGAGGGAGGGGGTACAAGACAAGACAGGACAGGGCAGAACAGGGCGGTGCTAGGCTACTCTAGCGGACGGGTGAGCTCGGGGAAGCACTTACGTTTATTCACGATAAAACCGAACTGCAGACAAACGGGGGGAACGGGGGCAACCCGCAGGTATACCCTGCGGTGGCCTGCCTGCGGTGCGTGAAAACGCAAAGCGCAGCACAGGTCACGACCCACTGCGCCGCGCAGTACGCGCAGTACGCGCAGCACAGCGTCGGAGATACCATCTCCTACATGAGCTCGAAGTGAGCTCAGGGAAAGCAAGGGTAAAGTCCGAAGTGGACTCGGAGAGGGAGCGAGGGAAGCAAGATCCGTTCAAGATAAGACTTGTCTCGAAATGAGACGTGAGGAACACTCAGAGAATAAAGTAGAAGGCACTTTATTTAGTCCTATTTTGAACGCTGAGGTTCGACTACACATCGCGGGGGTCAGGCTATTTATAGACAAGTCCGGACTTGGCAGCGAAGGGCGGCCAAGGGAGGGAAAAGTGGGCGATCGAGCAGGGCGAAGGGGGCGATGCACGAACGAGGGCCGAGAAGGACCACCGAGACAGGCAGAGAACCAAGGCGAGAGAGGCGCAAGCAAAAGCGAAGCACCTGGCAGGAGAAACGTGCAAAGGCGAAGCAATGTGACTCAACGTCCAAGAAGCGGATTGGTCAAGTATAAGGTTGGGGCAAATGCATGCGAGATGAACAAGAGATCGGGGTGGTCAGGCAGGTCATGAGTCACCGGTGGGGGGACACATGACCGGCAGCCGAATTGCAACCAATCGCAGCGAAGCGCGTGCACAAACAAACCGGCGCGTGCGAAGAAGACAAAGGAAGCGGAGCAGCGCGGGGAAACGGAAGTGCGGAAGGAGCGGAAACGACCGGCAAAGGGCGGAAAATTGGAGGGGAACTGCAAAGCTACACACAAACAAACAGAAAGGCAAAAGAACAACCAAGTGTGCAGTCAAAGTGGAGAACAAGCAGGAGCTATCCCTAACAGTTCCTCACGTCTCATTTCGAGACTAGTCTTATCTTGAACGGATCCTTGCTTCCCTCGCTCCCTCTCCGAGTCCACTTCGGACTTTACCCTTGCCTTCCCTGAGCTCACTTCGAGCTCACTTCTTCTTTTGCCGTTGAGTCCCCATTGGACTCTAACACCCGGCCCGTCCCAGGCGAGGGAACCTCTCCCAAACTTCTTGCCCAGTCTCCACGACCCCGTTTCTCGCTCCACGACCCCGTTTTCCCCGTTCCAGTTCCTAACTATATTCAAGGATCCAGATAACGTTTTCCCATCAAAACACACTCACACCCGGCCTCCTCCACTTGTGGGAAGCACCGATGAGTACCACGTAGAAAAACTACTGACGACCGAAATTACAGGCGCAAACAACAATATCTTGTTCAGTGGGAAAGTTATCCAATCGAAGAAGCAACCTGGGAAAATGAGGCACACATCTCCGACGACTTGATACAATGTTATTGGAAGGAAATAGAAGTATGAGTGGGTTGTGTGTTCAAGGAAATTTAAATTGAAAGTTGGGGGGGGGTGAGGGACACTTCCTGGGAGCATCATTGCCGACGATGCTCCACAGGGGCCAATGAGGCACGCTCGAGAGGAAGCCCATTAGCACTCATGAGATTATGCACGTCTGAGGAAGAGGAAAGCACGAGCAAATGTGGCTGCTTATGGAAACCGTATGAGGCACAGCGCCTCCCAACCGCGCAACCGCGTTGTCGGGCTGTCGGACATAAACCCCCTCCAGGCTCTTTCCCTCTTGTGGGGTCAGACGAAATACATTGGAATTGCCCGCTTGATGTTAGAGAAGGGGTTCAGGCCATTTATAGGCCGAGAAGGGAAAGGACTCCCGCCTTTGGCTGCACAGGACGTGACAGTGGCGGACCTCTGCCCAAATTCACACGGCTTACGGACAGTGTTCTTACAACCGATTTAATCGATTGTAATATACATTACACTGATATTATCTTCTCAGCTAGTACCCTGCGGTAACAGGATACGTCGCTTTGGATCTCGGGGGTGTTGAGGAAGATTGGTTGTGGAAGCGACGAGGTCAAAGTGGGTTAGGGATTCGAACAGCGAGTCAGCTTAACTTACCAAGATAATCTTTGTCGGAATGAACCTACTGTTTATCACGACATACCCAGATGATCTGGTTACCAAACCAATCACCAGATTTGATTGTTGTGCCATCTGGCGAAATAGACAAGGAAAGTACAGGATTATGTTGTCCCTCGATGGTGTGCTTCATCTGGCCCGTGGTAGAGTCCCACACCTTGATGGTCCTGTCGCTTGATCCCGATGCAATCCATTTGCCATCTGGCGAGATAGCCACGGAGTACACCCAGTTGGTGTGCCCTGTCATTGTCATTTCACTCGGATCCCAGGTGGGTGCTGGACTGCAGGTGACCAGGAACGGGATCTTGTCCTCGAGTTGGGTGGCATATGTCTTGTAGATCGCCGTCTCCTTCGGTGTGAATGCAAACCCCGAATTGTACACCTGTGGTGCACTCTTGATGATCGGATCGGCAAACTCGCGGATGAATCGATACGTGTCCTTGACCAGTTCCTTCGTGGTGTCGTCGACAGTGGTGCTGGGTGCCTTGGTGATCACTCCTCGGAGCACAGCCAGTTGCCCGATGATCGGCTCGACCACATGTGTGAGCGACCCACACTCGAGCCAGAAGAACACATGCGTCTTGACGAACCGAGTGAGCACCGCTGCCACATCGACCATCTCGGTCAACTGCCACACCGGACTCGACTCGGCCACTCCTTCCACACACCACACAGAGTGTGTGATCCAGTGGGCGACGCTGTATCGCTGCGACGGTGTGATCTTGGCTGCGACCCTGTCCTCGAGGTCTGGGATCTTGTCGTGAAACTCGTAGATCTCGCAGATGTTGACCACTGGCTCGTGCGAGAGGATCGCTCCGAGACATCCCTTGGCAAACACCGTGTGGAACGAGGTCGATACATGCCACGGATGGCCAGCCGATGTGTCGCCGAGGAGATAGTCCGCCACCGACTTGTGGTTGAACTTGACCTCGGTATTGGTGGACTGGCTGCCTCGGGGACCCAAGCTATTGGCGCCTGGATCGAGGACCAGACTGAGGCTCTTGAGACACTCGCGAACGACGCCGATCTCGAGTCCAAACACATCGGCGATGATCTGCGGGGTCAGGATCGACTGGGCCGTGGCGATGGCCGACCCCACCGTGACCAACTCGGCCGGGTGGCTCGATTGCGAGTGGATCTTGGCGAATGTCTTGTGATACAGCTGCCCGACATCGGCGGCGCTGTCGTTGATGTCCTTGATCGTGGCGAGTGTCACTGGGCCGTCCGTGGATGCTGCGTCGACGGTGTTGAGGATCAGGTTGATCCACACGAATGTCTTGGACTGGTCCAGCAGGATGGCGACTGCCTCGGTGCGGTCCGAGTCAGTGAGAGTGTCATACACTCGCAGTCGGTGATGGATGTACACCTCGAGGTCACGGACGTTCTCCTCGCTCGAGGGTTCGATCGTCTTGGTCGGGACTCCATCGAATGCTGCCTTGATGTCGTCCTCGGGTCGGGATGTCAGCAGCAGCTTGAGCCACGGACGGGTCTTGTTCAGTTCGACGAAGCGCCAGGCAAGCAGGCTGAGCAACTGGTCGCGCGGAGAGCACTCGTCGAGTGCATCCACCAGGATCATCACCGATCCCTTGGGTCTGTAGTCGCCGATGGCTTCGAGTGGATCGGCAATCACGGCCTTGAACAGGTCCGGGATGCTCATCTTGTCGAGACTGTCCTTGGTGTGGCCAGCCTCGAGCAGCTTGCGGCCAATCGGCGAGTGCCACTTGCACAGTCCATATGCGATGGTGTTCAACACCACTCGTGGATCGCTCTTGCGGATGTCATTGTATTTGAGGAACAGCGCCGACACCAGTTGATTGCTGGCTGTGAGGATGTTGGCGATCTGGGCAGTAGCGACAGACTTGCCCACTCCAGCAACGGCATTGACCCACAGGACAGTGTCGGTGGTGTCCTGGTTGACCCAGTCGGTTGTTTGGTCGAACAGCCACTGGCGGGTGCCCTCGACATACAGATCCTCGAGTGCCCTTCTGTCGGAAGTGGAGTCGATCGGATCGAGGAGGGATCGCAGGAGCGAGTTTTGTTCGGCGGTGAGGACGACACTTCCACCTTGTGTGTACATATCGCCTTGCTTGTTTGCAATGGAAGATTTCATTATGAGTTCGCGAATATTGGGCACCAACCTATCGAACATTGATCGTGTGAGTTGGTGACAACAAGATCCCATGCGACAGCGAAATCCATACCTCCTGAGAGCGTTCCCATCGGCAGCATCGAGTGCCTGCAGCTTCAACAGCTCGGCAAAGGTTTCACGGATCGTCATTGGCTTGCCATCGAACAACGGACTCTTCTTATGGATCGGAGGGTAGTCGGGGAACTCTTTGACGGATGGGAAATACTTCATGTGGAGTGTTTCTCCATCAAACTCTCTGGTGGACCACATGAAGATGGGCTGGATGATGACAGATTGTCCATTCTTCTCACCGTCCTTCATTCTCTTCAGAGCATGCTGGATCTATAGACACAATATAGTGAGGTTCAAAGTCGATGGAATAGTGTGATGCAAGCCTGCGTACCTCGAGAAACTGGTTATCGTGCTTATGATGAGCATTGAGTGGCTCGAGTCCAGCCTCTGAGAGGATCAGGACAATCACATTCGATCGATAGAGGCCGTTGATAAAGCCTTGCGCCCAATCCATTCCATCACTGAGACAAACAGTGTCCAGATAGGGATGGATTGCTGTTTGACCACGCGGAGGGACGGCGAGGGTCCCATGCAAGGTGGTCGCATTGATTGTGTCACTTCGGACCCGATAGCTGTGGAATCACTTATTAGAATTATGAAATGGAGCAGAAACTGACGAATCACCACGTACCTGATGAAGACATCGTGCCTCACATAATGTTTTTTGCACTTCCAATTCAGGGTCGGTTTTACCGGAGTGTACTCGCTTGGATCCAGGAGACGCTCGGACGGAACAAAAGTGGGTTCTGTCAGCCTTGGTGACTCCTTTGGTATATCGAGCCTGGGTGAAACATGATTTTGTTGTGCAATCTTGAGCTTCATGGTGGCACCATCATTCAGTCCGATCTTGGCAATCTGGTTATCATCGAGAGCAAGGAGCTGTGGAGTTCAAGAGTCAGCAACGCACTTGGTTAACATTATGAATGACAAAGCACACATACCACATCGACGGTGTCGTAATCGCGCTCCTCAAAACGGCCCTTGTACTTAGTTAGTACATTGTCCTCAAGAAATTTATGGAACGCATTAGAGCTATTGCTTGGTGGACGCTCGCTCGTGGTGCTTGTTTTGATTGACTCTGTTTGAATGGTATCGTTGACACTGGCTTGATATTCGGGAGGTGGAGTTGGGAGAGTGGTATGCAGTGGCGTTTCATTTCCTGCCCTTTTGTCGTCTGATTTGAGTTCGGGAGTTGCTTCTCTACCTTCAGTCACACTCGCTTCCTGGACAATCGAAGTGGATGCTGGTGCCAGATTGGAACTGGAGGTGGAGGCAAAAGCTTGACGATGCCTTCCCTGCGCATTCTTGAGGGTTTTGACATGGCCAATCTTCAAGCTGATGTCCTTCATCTCTCCGTCATCTAGTGTAAGGAGCTGGCGCACTAATTAGCAATGCGAGTCAAAGTACCGAGGATCAAAGCCGAGGTCAAGCTTACCAACTCGATGGTGTCCAATCCATTTGCGATGAAGAGATGCTTCATTTTATCGAGTCCACATTTCCTTATGAATTCATCAAAAGCTTTAGATCCTTCAGTCTCTTCGGTCTCTTCGTCTTCATTAGAGGTGTTTTCGATCTTGGATTGAATGTCGCTGGGTTCCTTGGTGTTAACTTTGGAGTTGTTTTCGATGTCGAATGAGTGAATATCAGGTCACATGACAAGCTGATACGAATCGAGCCAATATCACTCAAGCCAAGGTGAATCGAGTCGCACTGAACTCGTGGTTCGATCCGATATCACCCCGGCGGCGGGAGTTCGATTCCGGACCACGTCGCCGAGAGAAAATGGCCAAGAACTCATCCTGATTCATCACAATCCATGGCCGCCGATTCGAATGAAACTATTTCACGGCTATTATTGATCAAAATCGACTCAGCAACCAACGATCTCCACTGACCTGGTACTTGCTTCTTCCGGTGCAGCCACCAGAGGGACAATAGTCCGACGAGGGCGGATACGACGATGATCCACAGGAGCATCGTGGGTGAGATCAGGACGAAGAGAAAAGGGAGGACCGGGGGTTGGGGTGGATGTTTTATATCGTCCTTTCTCCGGGTGAATTGGGGACCCGAGCCCCCCAAGCTCGGCCATAGCTGCGCGATGCGAAAGGGGAAGGACGGACGCCACCAACAACGCCAATATGTATAACACCTCGTCAAGTAATATACAACCGTAAGTGTCTGTGGATGCCGATAGGGTGTCAAGCCTCACGGCACGAGCCTGCTGCGCTGCCAGGCGGTTGTCACAGGCAAGACACAAATTGCGCATGAACCCGATTGATCGAATAACCGGCTTGGACTCGGAGAGGGAGCGAGAGAAGGCGTTATCCTTTCAAGCTCAGCCTTGTCTCGAAGTGACCTGGGATGGACACTCAGAATATCAAGTCGAGGCACATCATCGAGTCCAAGTTTGAACCCTAGACTCGACTACACATCGCGTAGGTCGGGCTATTCATGTTCCAGTGTGTTGACGGGCGCCAATGCAGTGTCGCTTCGGCGTTGGATGCAAGGCTGGGAGAAATGAGGCGGGGACCGCGGAGTGCAGACCTGCCTCTCTTGGTTTGGCACCTCCGAGATTGCCCCCTGTTGTTGGATGAACATATCGTCTGATTATGAGGCGAAATCAACAGGAAATCTGTGGTTTCATTCAACTTGTTTCTCCGGGTATGCTTGTATCCGCTCGGCGCCTTCTGTGGTGGTATCGATGGGAACTTGAAGTGGGGAGGTCGGAGATCGTAGCCACCAGGCTCATGCTCGAAAAGTTGCAGTGGCTCATCGATTGGAAAGGCTATTCAGTTACTGTTCCCTGAGGAACCTGGTGAAGCTTTGGAGAGAACGGACGTTCCCTACGGACTGGGGGTGATCACGGCCTGGATGGCCTGGAGATGGGACTCAGAGAGGTCAGAGGAGGAAGACATGGACAACAGGACGGGAGCCAAATCGAGGTAAGTGGGGTTGCTGAAGGTCTTACCAAGTATCAAGACCCGATGGGGGCTGAACTGGGCACGGAGTGTCGATCTGGCATCGGTATGAGGCAAATGGTGATGGAGGAGCAGAGATCTGCTGGGGAGTGGGGAGGGGCAAGTCCGCTGCTCCAGCAGCGGCGAGGGCAGAAACCCCCGGATATGAATATCGCGAGCAGGCGACGAGCCAAAATGCAATCCACCACGGAGCAAAACCCCTATCTCCAATCGTGGGGATCGAACCCAGGTAGCCTTTGTGTGAGCCACTGGATCAGAAGAATGATGGATGATTCCAGGGTATGTGTCTGGGATGGATACAAGGGTTCGACCTGCCAGACTCCACGATGTCGGTGTCCAAACTGCTTTCTTGCCAACACTCTCCGGAGAAGTGGAAGCACCGCCGAACCAAGGGCAGAACTCTCCCGCCACATACCTCACACCCACGACGACAGCGATGATGATGCCCCCAGAAGATGTTCGGGTTGGTCGAAATGTAGTCGGTAGAGTCAGAAAACGCCATGCTGAGAATGTATTGACTTACAGTAAGTCAATAATAACGTTTGCAGCAACACCACGACGCTCATTCCATCTGGCGCAAGGCGAGCTCTGCATCAGAATCGCCAAGTCCAGCTGCTCTGGCGTACAGTTCCTTGGCCACCACTGGGTTTCTGGTGACACCCACAACATCGGAATATCGGCGAGCCAGGTGTCGCATCGCTGGGGAAAGCTCCTTTGGGATATCGCTGATGATGGCGTTGACCTGGTTGTCGTCAAAGCCATTGAGGTACTTGAAGCGGATCACCTCAAACGAGAACTCTGACCCAAGTGCGGCTGCTTGAGTGTGCAATTCGAACGACATGATAATGGAGCAACTGTACCACGGCCAGACTGGTAGCATGTTGCGAGTCCCGAGATGCCCTCAGCAAATGACTGATCAGCTGCCTTGGAGAAGAACTCGAATGCCTTGTCGTTGTCCTTCTCTACACCATCACCGTCAAAGTACGCACAGGTGAGGTTGTACTGTGCGCTCGAATGTCCTTGATCGACGGCTTTCTTGAACCATGATACTGCAATGTGGCTGTCTCTGACGATGCCGATACTGTCATAGTAGAGGGTGCCAATGCCATTCCGAGCACAGGCCAGACCACCATCGGCTGCGAGGACAAGCCGTTTGAGGCACCTGGTCGAGTCCTTGTCGACATAAATGCCATTGAGGTAGCCGCATTCCAACTCGAAGCAGCCAGTGAGGTTCTCCTTCGGCGCCTTTCGGAAGTTGAGAATGCTTCTTGGTGATTCTGGGGACTCCGATGCCATCTCGGTAGCATCGACCAAGACGAACCTGTGACTCGGCGTGTTTCTCGCGGCCAGGATGGAATACACCTTGGCAGCCAAAACAGGATCTTGCTGGTCGAGGATGCTGTTGGTGAGATGGGGCCCGATCGGGATGATTGATCCATTGGGCTGCTTCTCCAGACACCCAGTCAGTAGCCTGGCGGCTTTCACATGGTCGATTGGGAGACCAATACCATTCTGGAAGCGAACTCCCAGTGTGTACTGCGAGGGTAGATGACCATGCTCGCAAGCCTTCATGACCACTTGGATGCGATGCCGTCGTTCTTCTCGACGCCATCTCCCTTTGCGTAGTGTACCAGTTTTGCCATGGAAGAGACGCATCCAGCATTCCCAGCATTGACCAAGGCCACGATGAAGCTCCTCTGTGGTTGTGGGCCGGGTGGTCTGGAATGCATGGATGTGGTATTCTCTTGGGCATTGCCAAGTGCTCTTCTTGGCAATCTGGGAGAGTGATACGAGTGACGACTTGCATTTGGTATGATGGTGTGCGATTGAATGCGATGGAATGCGATGTGGGCGGAGCAGTGGGCGTATATGGTGCTGGCCTCGTCCAAAGAGCGATGCTGGGCCAGGATGAACTCGGTGTTATACGAGTCTCTGCCCATGCGAGCACAGTCGGTGCATTTCATCTGGCCGTCGGCTCCTCCGGACTTGCCGTTTGCCGCTGCTGCCGCTGTCGTGCCAGTGGCCCCCTGGTCTTGCACCAGCCAAGCGTCCGGACGAAGGCTCTGGTGTGTCAGGTCGTCCAGTTGGCAGGGTCTTGAATGGCACCCGAGTTGAACATGCCGACGATGGCCTCCAGGTTCGATAGCATCATGATGGCGCGGGACTTGTATGCGTCTCGGAACTGCGGGTTGATCCAGCTGCACACGCCCTTGTAAGTTGTGGTGGCATAGCGATAGATGCTCTCTTCCAAGACCTCGGCGTGGTCGGGCGTCTTTGCCTGGAGGGTCTGCAGGGCGATGCTACGCTGCGAGTCCATCGGGTGCTATTGCATATGCCGAGGATGAAACCCTTACTGCGTTTTTTCTGACACGCCCTTCGCAGCAGACCAATGTCAAGTCAAATCTGGATCATCGTGGCCGTTATCGCTCTGTGCTGCGTCTCCTCATCGCTCCTGACTGCAAGTGGAGGATTTGGGCTCTATCAGTACAACAAGACCCACTCGACAACACCATGGTCCTGCATCTACGTCCCGACCATCAAGATGTACACCGTTGCACGATCAACCAGAACAACGCCGAGTGTGTACAACACGAGTAATGGCTGCTATTATTCCCAGTGAACCCGGGTGCCGCCACAGGTGATGGTAGTGTCAGTCCGATGGATGAGTGTGCTAACATGATCCAAAATGTACCCACCCCGACCACCCTGGCCTCCCAACAGACGCTGAATCTCGACATATACACCTGTGGACCCAACTCGACCAACTACAAGCTCTGGAACCGCACAGGATACGAAGCAGCGAGCGACCCGTGTGATGTCATTTTGAACAGTGACAATCGCTCGATCACCAATTTACTCTTTGCGCCAAGCACGATCACCATCAACTCGGCATACCCACTACATGCTGCGTCTACTTCTTGAGTTTGCTCACGATGGATGCTGGCGATGGCATACCGCCCGGTCCGCTGCTGCCGCTCCCGGAATCGATGCTCTGGTAAGCATAATACCCGATGGCCGCAATCGACGAGATGCCGCAGCAACAACAGAGACATGCAGCAACCAGGGCAATGATCGCTGTCGAGTCGAGACCGGAAGTCGTCTGGTCAGACGAGAACTGGCTCGATGTCTTGGTTGTGTTGCCCTGGGCAATTTGAGTGATGTCTTTGTTGTCGAGCATGCACTGCTGGTATGATTTGTTGGAGTTGGACTGAATGTGCCGATTGCTGTGGCACAGGGTGCGAGCTGGTTCTCATTGAGGCTGAGGCTGAGACCGCTATCGGCCTGCTCGAGCGGTTGGGGACAATTGTGGATTCTATGGATCGGCTAACATGTATATCCAATGACAACGATCACAGCCAAGTATCCAAGTCGGTTCACTGGAACGGGCATACTTGTGATGGAGGGTGTGTGGCTACCATCGAACGACAACAAAACGCAGTCAGTGGATCAATACACATGTACATCATGACGCCTAGCGATGGACTGTCACTTGAGATCTGGGCGATATCGCCTCGTTCCTCGACATCCGATCGTGCTTGACACTGACGCCCTTGCCATCGATTCCTCGCATTTCATCAACCCGCATGGGTGGATATGATCTCCCAGTGCTGCATCAACACACGCGGACGCTCTCTGATCCAAGTGGTCATGCGACCGATCTCATTGATATGGCGTATGATAAAGCCGTATAGTGCATTGCTTTGTCGTCTCCTCATGGATCACCATCCTGTCTACCACTGCCTGGTTCATCCTTACTGATTCAACCACATGCTCCAACTTACTGCTGTCACTGGCCTCTCTGCATCGGCGCTGACCACGAATACCAGAAATAACGAAACCCCACGCGATCATCTGATGCGATCCCTTATGAGGACCAGAGTCGCAGCATTCCAAGAGACCGAGATTACATTCACGAGCAACTTCGGTCCAAGACTGCATTTCATGCCGAGTCACTCATCTCACTCTCATCGACCATCGACCCAGTTCTATCCCAACCTGGGACAAGGACGACCCTCCGTCGCATCTTGTCCAGTACCCCTCCTCCTCCCAGGAGTCCATGCATTGCGCGCCCCTCCATACTTGAACCACAACACCCTGGTGGAAGCCTCGCGCAAGTGATCTTGGCCATGACCTCTGCAATCTGGATTACATCTTGTCCGACCATCAAGCTGGTGTTGGTTCTGGTGTGCTACGAGATGCAAGGGAATGAGAAAATGAGGGAACTAGGATGGACATGGTTGTGAGCACTGTGTGTGTGTTGTGGGGTTCGATTCCATGTTCGATTCATGTTCGATGAATGTGGCGGTGCCTGTGGCAGTGCAAAAACATCGATTCCAGCCATCAAACCATCGGATCGAGCCAGGTTGTGTGTGTGTTCAATGGCCAGTGTATGGCCTGCCATTGTTTGGCTTGCTTTGCCACAAATTCCCTCGCTGTCCCCTGTCCATCTCCATCATCCACTTTCCTCCATCCCACATTCAACATGGCCAGATCGAGTCTGCTCCAACCACGGAGTCATCTCCCACTCACCAAGCTCAAGCTGAAACCAGAGCAACCTCGTCGATGCCCGATATCACCCAATTCTCACTCGAGCACAGCCCAGATATCTTCACCATCATATGCTGCAACGACAGCTTCCAGCTTGCCCTCGATCACAGCACCATCAAGGCTCTCCTCCGAGTGTGTAGGCATGTCCAGCCTCTCCTGAGCTCCAAGGTGGCTCGCTTCCACAGCTGGTGCCAGAATGCAGGCTTGTGCAATCCAGATGGACAGATGCGAATCGGTCTCACACCGAGCGACTTGATTGCCATATCGCTGCATTGCGACGATCCGGTCACAGCCGACCGATCCTGGCTCGAAGATCAAGCCGATATGGGCAATGGTGCTGCCTCGTATCTCTTGGCTCGAATGCTGCAATCTGAGATCGACTCACAAACAGACGATGACGATGAGCCTGAAGAGTACACCAACCGTCAGCAGATATTCCACCATTTGGAGAGTGCCGCCCAAGCCCAACATCCGATGGCACAGTTTCGCCTGGCCGAATGCTATCGCAACGGTGTCATGGTCGACAAAGATCACACCAAGGCCGTCGAGCTGTATCGCAATCTTGCAGATCGTGGAATCCCTCGGGCGCAAATTGCCCTCGGCCAATACTTTGAGAATGGCGAGGGTGTCGAGCAAGATTATAACAACGCGATCGAATGGTATTCCAAGGCCGCCGACCAGGGCAGCGAGGATGGTCGACTCCATATCGTGTTCCTCCGAGGATGGTTCTCGTTCGTTGGCCACAATGTCGAACAGAGCGATGTCGCTGCTCTCAACCATTGGCAGGAAGTGAGCACCAAGTCGACTGACCCAGTCATCAAACCCATCGCCACCCACATGGTCGGGTGGATGCACTACCTCGGCCGGGGCACCGTGCGCGACGAGCCAATGGGTACCAAGATCATTCGAGAGAACAAGTCGGATGAGTTCCCACTCGGGGAAGGCGAATGTCTGGCAGCGAATTGGGCCCCAATCAAGTCCGACCTACCCGCACCCCGCAAGTTCTTCGAGCTGTGCCAGCTTGGATCTGAAAGGGACTGGCTGTGCAGACATCTCATGGCTGTGTGTGTGTTCCAAGAATTCGGAGCCACAAATGACCGGGAGAAGGCAGCTGGTATCTTTGAACAGCTCGCCAACGACGGCCACAGCGACAGCCAGTTCTGGATCGGAGAGTGCTATCAATACGGCAGAGGAGTATCGCAGGACCACAAGACGGCATTCGAGCGGTTCAGCAAGTCGGCCAACCAAGGCAACTCATATGGACAGTGGAGCGTTGGTTTTTGCTACTACTGGGGATGGGGAGTCACCGAGGACCGCACCAAGGCAGCCGAGTGGTTCCGCAAGTCGGCCGAGCAGGGCAATAGAGACGGACAAAACGCTCTCGGCGACTGCTACGATAATGGCTGGGGTGTCCCTCGAGACATCGACACCGCCGTCTTCTGGTACCGCAAGTCCGCCGAGAATGGAAATAATCCTGCCATCATCAACCTCGAGGGGCTCGGCAAATGGCCCTGATTCCCAATTTCCACTCCCAAATAACCATGTCACAGCGCGAACATGCAACCAAACTGCGCCTCCCCTACCCATCCAAGACACCATGACACCAAAGAGTGGACTTGCAAAGTGATCCCGATCAAGCGGCAATGGCCGTGTAGTGTTGTATTTGGCATTCAATACATCCAATGCATCCAATATACAACAGTGCTGTCCCATAAGAACCGCTGATGTTGATCGACCGGGAGAACCATCCGATGACTCGACAATGACCACTCTATCACCACTGTCGATACTCGTTCTGCAACCATAGATGGCGAGCACGATCCAGACCATCCCACGCCACATGGTACCGACAAATGGATGGCAAAGGCGACGAATGGCCTGGATGGCAAAGGCGACGAATGGCCTGGATCCAAACGGGCAGAGGTTCGCCTCTCCAGCCGCCAAGGAAAGAAAATGGCCACACTGCAGCTTTCTGGTCCACCCTCGATCCGACCCAGGGAGGCCGGGGCACGCCAGCGTATGTGGTAAGACCATGAGAGGATGAAACCAGTCCACTGTAGTGCAGCCTGGCGACTGAGAGAGGACTCTTTGGACCACGAATGACAAGTACCATTCCCTCTCGATCCACATCTTCTGCCAGGACACGAGCGTCGTCAAGAATGATGTCATCCGTATCTATGCCCACCTCAATACCGGTGCCCACGACCTTGCCCAGTTTACCGACAAGGCTGATGCCACCATGGGCTGCCAGTTCGAGTTCCCGATGTGGAAGGAGCTACCACTCTCAAACATCCTTGGCCGCCTCCTTCGAGACGAACACCTGGCATTCTCCAAGGCACTCAATACCGCCAAGCACTTCAGAAATGGGACACTGTCCCGTTTCATTTTCCCAGAAGGCCGCAAGGTGAACAAGAAGCTATCGTCTTACTGATTGCACTCCCGGCATTTTTCCAACAGCCTCGCCAATTTCATCGATCATCAGCAGCGATACTTTGTCCATCAAATTTCAAAA
>NW_026516413.1:0-51875 GCF_025602895.1 Polychytrium aggregatum
GTTGACGTACAAGTATTGATGTTGCTGGAGAACATGGCAATGTCAACGACACGGCATCCTCGTGCGGATGCAGCTGGCTATCCCAAAGACCATATCATATTGCAAATACCTTGGTGGGATATCCTGAGTTTCCAACAAATCCCTCAGCGCGGTAGCCATCAACTGTTACCCTAAAGGGCCGCAGCTGACATGGCCGGATGAACATGGCGTGAGGATGGACGACAGAGCTCATCCTGCGGCAAACTTATCATTTGGACTGGAATCGGCAGGCGCCACCTCACTTGGCAGAAATTACCTCGGCGGCGTTGATGCCCGCCAGATGCGAAAAAGCAGGCCTGGATGCTCCGTTGCTGTATTCGTTATGGCATAGCGGTTAGTCGAGTGTGCTTCAGAGCGATCCGCCAACAGACATGACGGAGAGTACCTTCTTCAGGACGAGGGCTCTTTACCAGACGACCGATCGATGATCTCAAAGTCGAGTCCACATGCGATAAACAAAGTTGGCTCGACGGCCCTCCGAATGCTGTCGACTGTTTCGGTTTTCTTGAGTAGGGCCTGGCGGATGGGATACTGATGGCATCGCCCATCCGACGGCCAGGATTCGGTGTTAATAGGCACCGCCGTCTCATCGCCACATCTCTTCTCAGATCGCAAACGGCGCAGCATTCGTGACTTGCATTGGGCATTCACACCAGAGACCTTGTTCGGCGGCCGAGCGGCTGGCCAAGCACCATATCCTTACGTTGCCAAAGACATCGCGCAAGACCACGGTCGTCCCGCTGTTGCTTCTGGGCTCGGCTGCTGGCCCGCTGTATATGGTTTTACCGTACTTGATGATTTTGTGGTAGGTCTCGACCCGGTTAGGGCACCGGCTGGTGATTTCGACGACGGCAATGTCGGTAACGCTTGCAAGAGCTTCGCCACGAAAGCCAAAGCTGTGACTGCTGCTTTCGCCGCCCGCCTTGGATGTTGCTTCAGGGACAATGCCAGGCCAAATCAGCGTCGGTACCGCCGAGAGAGACGGAGCAATCTCCAGTCTCACACGATAGACAGCAGCAGCGCCAGCAGCATACATAGCCTGCATTGGCCTCACCATATCGCTCTGCGACCAGATCAAAGTCAGCCGGGGTGATCCCATGGCCGTTATCGGATAACCGACAGAATCCGCCATCCGGGATGTTGAGACAAAGCTCGACAGCGGTTGCCTTGGCATCCAGGGCATTCTGAAGGAGCTCCAGCACGATTCTTGAGAGCGTTGGGGCAGTCACAGCCGACCGAAGCCGGCGGACGACTGCCTCAGAGAGGCGCTCGATCTTGGTCATGGCTTCCCCGCGGTTGGGGTGCCAGCGAGATGCAGGGCAAGCCCAGGAAGCTGTTCTGAGCAGCGCCAGGCCGACTTTGTCCTCCAGCACCGGCTGGAATGTTCGCAGCGCTACACACCGCATCGACATTGTCATTCCGCACTGCGATAGTCAGGGCATTTGCTGCTGCCGATGCTGCTCCCTGGCTCGTTGGCCAGGGCAGAGGAGCTATACTTGGAGCACACAAAGTACAGCAGCAGTATCCAAGCATGTGGGTTGCACATTTCGGTTTGCATGATCTATATTGCATCGTCGATACTTTACGCTCCATACCCCATACCCCATACCCCATACCCCATACCCCATACCCCATACCCCATACCCCATACCCCATACCCCATACCCCATACCCCATACCCCATACCCCATACCCCATACCCCATACTTCATACTTCATACCCGGTTGTGTCTGGGCTTTTGGTTGGCAGCATCTTCCTTGGGTTCGGGTTCATGGACTCGGTCGTCTTCGCAGACCGCTGGCTGCCGCATGACACTTCCCCTGGCCATGATTTTGTTTTGGAGACTGCATGCCTGCGCCAGGTCTTCAGCGGAGCTCCATATTCCCATGGATCGGTCGCTCAGGCTCCGCAGCAACTCGGCCATTTCTCCAACCCGCGGATAACCTCTTCGTCGAAGCTGGCAATCCGAGTCGACAAAGGCGGCGCAATGCAGCGAGGAGATGGCCGCTCGCGAAGCCAGGACCTTGGGTGTCGTTCGGAGGATCATTCGGCGTTCGTATTCGCGAAACGCCTGAGCAAGCTGCTCCGGCGAAGTCCTTGCAATCGCTTCGGCCAGATCCACGGCATCGATCAATGCCTGGTTGGCTCCTTGGCCTTTGAACGGAGACATGGGATGTGCCGCATCGCCCAGCAGCGTAACCAACGAGCTCCCATCCAAACCTGTAGCCATGGGCTCTCGATCATAGACCGGGTAGCCGGTGATGAGGGTTGCCTCTGTTCGAGCGAGCAGTTCCGGGATCGGCGGATGAAAGCTGCGGCACTGGCGCAAAGCTTCAAGTCTGAGATTTTCGGCTCCGGATCTGGCGAGACTGACTGCCGCCTCGAGCTCCATGGGGAAGGAGAGCTGCCACATCGACCGACCCGCATCGTACGGCATGATGAAGATTCGCGCGAGGCCATCGGACATTTGCACCATACGTTCGCGGAAGATGGGTGAGATGCCGTCCTCGAAGATGCCCAGGATCACAAAGGTGCCGAGGAACTTGAGCGGCTCGTTTCGCAGCCGATGGCGAATACCCGAGCGGATGCCGTCGCAGGCAACCAGCCCGTCCATCTCGTAGATAGACCGAGCATCGTCTGGGCCCGCAAAGACAACAACCCGACCACCTCGTTGCTCAAAGTGCGAGACCTCGAAGCCCCAAAGCACTTGGCACAGCGTCGGATCGAGCTCTTGAAGCAGTGCGTTTCGCAGCCGCTGGCGACTGATGTGGCAGTTTCGGTTGGGCTGCCAGACAGACGCATCGGCCGAGCTGGTAGTTCCCCAAAACAACACGATCTGGCCCTGGCTATTGAAGATGAAGTGGCTGCTTGATGTTTGCCCTTCCTTCGTCATGGTGCTCATCAGCCCAAGAGCGCTGATCGCGCGTCCGCCCTGTTGCATGGTGAGCCCATATCCCTGGCTGCGGGCATTGAAGCTTGTGTCCTTCTCAAAGACGATAGAACCGATGCCGTGTCGTTGCAGGGCGATGGCTAGGGCGAGTCCGCCAATGCCTCCTCCCACGATACCGATGATCATAGCTCCAAAGTTGGGCACGAGGAACTGAGTTGCGGGCTCGTGTCGATTGCTCTGCCGATTTCTCTGTTGATTACTCCGTTGACTACTCTATCGATTGCTCTATCGACGTGGGAGCACTGAGCTTCAGACGATCGAACTTGGGGATCGGCGGCAAGAGCGACTCGGAGTGGATCTTCGGACAGCAGATGGAGTTTGGACAGCGCATTGGGCGGGCTCTCCGCTTCTCCAACATGCTGCTGAGGCGGAATCGGGACAGCGCCGCGTTTATTGCAAGAATTTACTTTCATTTTGCAGCCCAAGTACAAACCAGCCAAGGCCGACATAAGCACTTGAATAGTAGTGAGATCGCAGACAGTTTACAATTCAAAGCTCGGTGATGATATGGAGGTGGTGAAGAAACGTGAATAGCCAATAGGCTATGAAAATGTGGGGTCGTAATCGTCGATTGGAATGGCGCCCGATCGGTTTCGAGATATGAGACCGCATGGGACTCACTGCTTCTGGAGCTTTCCCAACAAACGAGATATCTGGTTGGAGATGACGGGCTGGCCTTTCTTGGTCTTCTTCAGCATCATATTGCGGTCCTCGCGACGCTTGGCATAGTACTCGGCACGCTTGGCCCTCTGCTCCTCCTTTTGCTTTTGCTCCTCCTTCATCCAGAAACAGCTGGATTAGCGCACGAGATCTTCGTAGCTCACCCGGCTTGGATCCCAGCTTGGATCCCAGCGTGCGGCCCGCAGCAGCAGAGTAGACAGAGACGAGTATGCCGAGTCTCGCGCCGGCTTACCTCTCTTTGCCGCTGCTCTTCTGCCTTTTTCTTATCGAGTTCCATCTGTACCTTCTTGAAGGGAGTCGGTCTGTGGATAAAGGATTAGTCTGGAGCACTCTGCTGCTGTTCTCGAAATGTCGGGATACATACTTTGAGCTCCCCGAGTGCGGCTTTTGGGGAGCGCCCGAAGCACCCTGCGTCTCTGGTTGCAGATCGATCGCCTGTAATGAAACCTCCGATGTATATCCGGATCTGTCAGCTCGTGGCCGTCCGAGTGGCCTGGAATTGTCCATCGGCTCAGTCTCTAGATCCATACCGGCTGGGTGTTGTCTAGACCCTCTTCCTTGAGCAGCTTGTGATATTGCCGCTTGACCTGTGAGAATCGTGGTATCAGGATCACAAAGTCTTCATCAAATAATGGATGGCAAACCAAACGAGCAACCATTCGCATTTATCAGCCTCGCTTGGCCGTGTGTCAGCGCAGCTTTCGGGATATAGCTCTCGGCGGATGCTGGCTGCTGACCTTGGCTTTGTGTATGAGGGCCTCTTTCTTGGACACCTTGTTTCCAACTGCCGCCGGGACGAGCGGGAAGGTGGTTAGTGTGTTGCTGATGGATGCAGGTGGTCTTGGCTCTCTCGGCTGCGATGCGCTCATCTCGCTTGGTTCGCTGAGCATCATCTAATTGCGGTACGAGCTGAGGACGCCAGAGGATCGCCGTACCATATCGTGCCCCGGTGCTGTGATACACCACCTTGGCCTTCTTCTTGCCCTGACCGCCGTGTGTCATTGCTACGGGATGGTGCTTGGATATCTCTGGATGGCTGGATGCTGGGTGCTGGGTGCTGGATGCTGGATGGCTGGATGACTGGATGTGGGACAGAGCGATCCCAGTTTTTCTTCCCAAAGCCCTTACCCGCGCCCAGCACGTGCGTCGCTTCAGAACACCGACGCTTTTCATTCCATTTCATTCAGAAAACGACGGGACACCTCTCATTCCATGAACATGTAGTCTGTGATGGCTTGCGTCGAGCAGAGCCACAAGAAATAGAACAGATTGCCTCCGAGTGAAGTCATTGGGCCGCTCTCCGGTCTCCACAATCGACCTGCACACTGGTTTCGGAGTGCCAGCGGTGAATGGCGATCTTGGACACACTAAATATGGAGGCAGCATTCCTCATGCTATGAATGAGGGCGTAGCATCGCATCACAGGACGGCCATGGCCAGCGCGGATTTGTCTCGGGTGACAAAATATTCGATCGATGGTCAAAAAACCAGCGTGTCCCGTTCTGGGTTGACTGTATCAAATCCCATGGATTGATGTTTGCTGGGACAGCGACGAGCAGGCCCCGCTCTGCGGTCTCGGCCGATTGACGAACACAGATGCGAAAGTGCCCTCCCCGGTATCGCCGAGCCGGCTGGTCATAGTGCGCTGTGCATTATTTTCTCGGGCCACCATCCTTCCAATGCAAGGGTTTGCAGTCGGCATTCTATTTGGAAAACCAAGCTGTTCATGATTTCGGCTCGCTCTCGCCCTTGGCCGCTTCCCTCAAGGCATACAGCTGTCCTGTGAACCAAGGATGTGCGCCGACCGTCAGACGATGATATGCCGCAGCTCAAACGCAGGATCAAAAATCGGAAATGCTCTCTCCTGTCACATATGTCCATACCTAGCTGCTGCCCATTCATAGCCTCGATCTCGGTCTCGGAGAGCTTCCGGCCAAGACTCCCAGGGCTCGGATCGACCCGGCGGGAGTCATGGGCCTGAGCATCGAGCTGCATCTTGAGCATCTCGTGGTACTCGGTCCAGCTTTGACTGAATCCTTGAACAAACGCTGGATCCGCCTTGCGGTGTCGTCGGAATTCATCGCGGATGTAGTTGTTTCCAACGAGCGACAGGGCTGCGTTGACATCACACGAGCAGAGTGAGGCCAAGTCGCAGTCGCAGTCGCAGTCGCAGTCGCTGGTGGCCCGCTGGATCGGCGCTGGTGCATGCGGGATCGCTTTCGATTTCGACCTACCTCGCGGTAGCCGCCGATGCAGCCGCCGGATAGAGCGATACAGATCGAGTATGGGCGGCAGGGTCATGGTATGCGCAAGCTTGGCGGTGCCTTGGCCGTCTGGATCCAAGAAAACCCGATTCGGGGCCGACGGCCATCCAAGAAAAAGAAGCGGGCCTGCGGTTCGTGCGGGGCCTGTCCACACACACACACACACACACGCATAGCAACGAGCTGCTGCCCTGGACGATACTGCGAGCCAGATCGGCCGGGGCTGCATGAGCAACGACGACGAGCCTGCACTCGGCGATCAGGCCCGCAACACCACCGGCACAAGCGCCGCCCCGATGAGCTCGCAGCGGCTGCCGCCTTGCCTTGGGTGGAACGCCTCTCGCGCTGAATCTCGGAGATGCTCCGGATGCATGGTATTTCGTGGCTGCCCGCCGTGTTCCTGGACGAACGGGTTGGCTGTGATCTCTCCGGCAGCCCCTCAACCGCCGCATCCGCCCAAGCGACGTAAGCTCGGGCCCGGCCAGGAGGCCCTGCATCCAGTACAACATGTCCCAGAGCCTGTCAAAGCCTTGGTTCGTATGGCTGAACAATACCGCCATGGCTCCATCGCATCTTGTTCGCTACTGACTGGTGCTGTCCACGACAGGATTCTGGCGGCTGCACACCAGGCGCTTCAATCAAGCCTTGATAGCCTCGACCGAATCAAGTCCGAGCCCGCTGAGGCGGCACAGGGCCTCGAGACACTCAACCAGCTGCTGCAACCCATCGACATCTCAAAGCGATGTCAGATCATACGGGTGAATATCGTCGGCGCACCAGAGGCACCGGCAATTGTGCTGGTTTCCGCCGACAGGAGCTGACACTACTGTCCTTTGTCCCGCCTAGTTCGACTCGACTCCTTCACAGGATGCTCCTGGGCGACCATACACGGGGATTCTATCGGACCAGGCTCATCAAATTGCATGCTACTTTTCGTCTGCGTCAATTGCCGAGTACGAGAAGCTGTAAGTCCAGCGTCGCGGATCGAGAGATCAAGCGATCGACAAGATGCGGAGTACCCTGCGCTCGACTCTCTATTGACGGATTCGTCTGTTATCTTCCAACATGACTTGGCGGTCGGGCTCAGAAACAATGCCATGCCGCTTGCATCGACCCAAGGCGGAATCATGATTATTAGCTCGTACTCTTGTCAAATCAGACAGAGCGAGTCGCAGCGGCTGCGGGTGTTTTTGAAGATCCATCGTTTTCAGTTCATTGGAGGCAATGGCTCCAACTACTTTGGCTCGCTTCGGTACATCGACGACGTGGTGGATATTGAGCAGTTGTGCGTGAGGCTGCAGCAACGGTAAGGACTTTGTTGTTGTTGTCCCTGGACTTGGTACAATTGTGCAAGTGTCCCGAACCCTCGATCGAGAAGTCTGATATGGCCACGTCATGACCCGAGGTTTGGATTCGCGATGGGCTGGATGTTGATCGAACTGCACGTTGGACAACATTGCCTACGAGCCTGTAGCCTTGGTGGTTACAGCTTGCGACTGGGCCTGACTCTGCTTGTTCACTTGTCCCTGTGTGCTTTCTCTTCAAGATTGAACGAGTGTCGTACTCTTGGTAAGTAGATCAGCTCAGCTCCGGTGGATGCTTTCGCTTTGGTCATGCACTAACCTCGATAACATGCAGCATCAATCGGCATCGCATCGCATCTCCCCCAAGTAAGTATGTCGTCAAAGCATCGTAGCCCGTGCGAAATTCGCCCCGCAGTACTCACGATCCCATGTCTCGCTAGCATGTCTTTCGGATCGGCTCCCATCCTGGCTGGCCGGTAAGCTTGCCAAGTCCGATGCATCAATGTCTCTCGGCCATGACAATTCGCCCATGACCGATCCCTTTGACCGCTTTCTGTCGCTCAGGATCCGGATCCAAGTGTCCACGGACCTTATTTCGAGCTTGGCCGCCATATCCTCAAAGCCGATGATAAATCGCTGCCGGGTTCGTGTGCTTTTGTGCTCATCAGCCAGTAGGCAGCCAGTAGTCTGCCAGTAGTCCGCCCAGAGTCGCCCAGATACGCAACGCAACGCAATGCAAGGCAGATACCTTGCCTGTTACGCTGATGCGAGCCCTCGGGTTTACAGATAGCTTGGATTACTTTGATTCGATCGACGGCTCGATTCTTGCAGCTATGGAAGGCGATTCATCGTCCCAGGTGCGGGCTGAGTCGGACGTCAAGTCTACGCAGGTTCCCTTGGTCGCACCAGAATCCAAGCCGGCGGACAAGGTCGAGTCGAAGACTCTATCGATATTTATCAGCGAGGCGAATAGCCTGTCGAGCATCGGTAAGGGTATAGTTGTTGTCGTCTGGCTCGTTCTTGACTTGGATATCTGGATATTTACACGACCCATCACGGATCTCGCGAAATGCCAGCATGAATCGGATCTCTAACAATACCTTGTCCAACGGCCATCAGAAGAGGATGACCCGGATAGACTTGACATCGATAATATCAATCTGCTGGAGCACCTCGAGAGTGAAGACGAGTCATCTCGACCATCAGCAGCAACGGCGCCGTAAGTTATCGTCTCGACTGTTGCCAAGAGTCACAAGCCCAGGTTGCTCACTGCTTTGACATTTGACACCATATCCAGCGCTGGCATGTCGTCTCAAGCTTCACCCAATGTGAGAGAGGCTGCTGAAGATTTCAACATGCCCGAGAAAGCACAGCAGCACATCGTCCTTGATGGTGCTTCAAGAGCCGCGCAAGATGATACCCAACCCGACCCTATGCCGATACCCATGTGCTGCGATGCGACTCCGCCATTGATCACACAAGTACCATCCGGAGCCAAATGTGGCACCAATCCATCCTTCGATCCTGACGATAGCTGGGGCTCTATCGACTGGGACGACGTAGCAGCATGCGCTGACGCTGCGGATAGCCTGGCTTCTCGCATCAATCAGGCCAGAGCGAGCCTTGATCGCGCTGAGTTCGCCACGGGTTATGGCCGTTTGGGTGCTCCTCTGGGCCTTGGTCTGGGCCTGGGAGCGCATTCTCAATCGTGCCCGAGTGGACACCCGCAGCCGGCACTTCTCGAACACTCGCAGCAAACTTTGGGAGCATCTCCATCGGCCGACCCCGACTCACAACTTCAGCTCATATCGACCATGGACCGGCCAAGCCATCCTAACCAAACTCAAAGCGAGATAAGAGCCCGATTACTGCAGGGCCCGGACGCCACTGGGCTCGGGTCTCCATACCCGACGGCATATGGGCTCATGCAGGGCGCCGTGGTGGATGATGTGGAGGCATCGTCCCGATCGGCATACCTCCGGCTACAGGTCTCCGACAGCTTTGAATCCAGGCCTTTGGCTGAGCCACGGGCTCGAGCAGGCTCGCCCGCTGAACTTGCGGCTGATGGTGCATTACTGACGGATTCATTCCAGGATATTGGATTCGTAACGCAGGATAAGGGGCAGCTAGACCCATGCGCGAGCGAGGACTTGCAGCCCGAGTCTTTACCAGATCAGACGATGCCACACACCCAGCATCACGGCTCTGATACGAACTATGCGTTTGCCAAGCGGCCGTGGGATGCACTTGAGCTGGAGGCCTATATGAACCAGGCTCGCAGGCGATTCATTCAGCTCAATAGATAGCAGTGGAACGTGGACGTTGCAGCATCCACAGGCGGGCGTGCTGTGTTCAAAGACATGGTGTGCGACCGAAATAGCACCGATGTAGCCGCAGGGCGAGAGGGGGAGAAGATGCAGCTCACAGACGATGCGGATCAAGAACACTTGGGCTGGGCCTTGGAACGACGACTCCATGCGATGCAGTCCGGCGGTCGACTGGCCACGACACGTGCCTCGGCTGGACATTCCGAGCACGGTTCCCTGCCCACAGAGCGACTGTCTTGTTCTCCATCGCATTCTTGCCGAAAATGAGCCGTCAAAATAAGCCTGTGCGATACTGGCCCGGCAAAGCACCTGTCGATGTGCGAGTGAGCGACAGCGACGACGACGACGACGGCAATGCCGACGAGCCGGTTCGCAGCTATGAGCCCGGTGCAGCCATCCAACAGGAGATCACTCAGATCAGCACCCCGCACCCTGGCGACGACCGCCGATTACGGCGTATTATGCAGAGTAAAATCAGCAGCAACGGCAAAGACGATGATGACGAAGACGACGATGATGACGAAGACGATAAAGACGGTAACAACCAGCACATCGCACGCAGCCCCAGCCGTCGACAGTGGCTGCTCTCTGGTCCCAGATCGGCACGGTTCGATCAAGAGTGGAACTACAACTAAATGATGCTGCGGATCGAAGTGTCCGAGCAGAGATACCGCCTGGTATAAGATGAAATTCTGACAATCTTTGGTTGCGCTTGTCGCCTCATGATATCGCTGCCTCACAAGATGATCGGGTATCTCAGCGAAGGAATCAAGAGACTTCGAGACACGGACATGGTAACGGCAATGACGAGGACGAGAGCGACGCTGAAGAGGAAGCTGAAGACGAAGACGAAGACGATGAAGAGCTCGCGGCCCGACGGCGGGAGCGTATGAGGGCACTGGCTCTGCGTCGGCGACAGGAGGAGGATGCTCTTGACGAGAGACTGGAGCAGCCAGAGGTATGGAGGCAAGGCCGTGAGGTTTTCCGATCGCCTAGACTCAGGACAGTGCATTGACAGCTTTCCATTTGGCCTGCAGGAGGATGACGACGAGGAATCCGAATACACAACCGACTCGGAGTCGGAAGAGGATCAGCGGGTGTTGATGAAACCGGTGTTTGTCAAAAAGTAGGATCCGGTCGGTTGGCTCGTTGCTTGAGATACAACGGGCTCGGGTGCATACTGATGCAAGTCCTGTTTGTCCATCTGTCCATCTGTGGAGCAGGAGCCGCCGTGAGACAGTCATCGAGAAGGAAAAGCAGGAGCAGGAGGCCCAGCTTGCCGAGCAGCTGAAGCAGCAACGAATCGCCGATCGACAGAAAGAGTCTCACAATATCTTGGCGGAGCAGATTCGTTTGGAGGAGGAGACTGGTGAGCATGCCGCTAGTGAAATGCTCTCTGTACTCAATATGCTCTGTGTGCTCTGTGTGCTCTGTGTGCTCGATATGCTCGATATGCTCGATATGCTCAATATTCTACATGTGCGGATGCTTCCTGCAGCGACCGCAACCAATGAGCTCGAGGACATTGACGATGCAGATGGCCTGAACGAGGAAGAGGAGTATATGGCCTGGAAGCTCCGTGAATTGCGGCGAGTCAAACGGGATCGAGAGGAAACAGAAGCCCGGGAGAGTGAGCGGCAAGAAACCGCGCGGCGCCGCGATATGACCGACGCTGAGATTGCAGCCGAAGACGAACGCATCGGCAAGACGGTGAAGAAGGAGAAGGCCAAGATGAAGTTTATGCAGCGATACTACCACAAAGGCGCGTTTTTCCAGGACGATGAGATTGTCCAGAATAAGGACTTTACAGCCCCGACGATGGGCGACCTGCAAGACAAATCAGCGCTTCCGACCGTGATGCAGGTCAAGAACTTTGGACGGGCCGGTCAGACGAAATACACACATCTGCTTGATCAGGATACCAGCCAGGCAAGTTACGGCCGCGAGTGGAGCCGAGCGCACGCCGCTGTCACATACTCCGCGCAGCACATGGTGGCTGCCCGATCTCACGCTTACCGCCTCGCCTGTGCCGAACGGAAACACAGAAAGACTCTCCTTGGGCTCAAAAGAGTGATTACAACAAGCGGGTGCTATCCAAGATGGGCGGCATCAAGGACGTTCCTGAGGCATACAAGCGACGCAAGCGGGATTAGATGTATCGGCGCTCCCTGGGCTCGAGGACGGTCAATTTCTGGGCCGACGACAGTGTGCCCAAACCGAAGCGGGGCGCTTGTTTCTGAACGCAGGGAGAGGCGGCCCTGGATCCTGAATACACATGCTTGTCTCGACCAGCCAACGCCGCCTTGTGGCTGGGCAGTGGCTGGGCAGTGGCGGAGCACAATGGCGTTCTGTGTTGCTCTGCTGCTGCCACGGCGCACTCGCTGGCGCCAAGCCGAGAGCGTCTCCACCCGAGAGCAAGACCGAGAGCACCACCGAGGGCTCCCCCGAGAGCAAGGGCACTTCCGCAGCATTTGGTCATCTCTGCCTGGTCCATCTCTGCCTTCCCCGTCTGCATATTCCGTCTCCACCCGTCACTCGATCCACCATGTCGCCTACATACGAGCGGGTGAGTCATCCCAGCGTCCTGCCGTGCCATCATCGCTCGTCTCTTCTGGCGCCTGGCGTCGCTGTTGCTGTCTATCCGCTCCTCGGCGCTGGCTTTCTGATCCCCACTACCGCTTTCGCCCTTTCCATCGGGCTCTTTCGCTGCGGCCCCTGTCGCAGGTCCCCGAGCACGAGCCCAGCAGAGAGCGCATATCTATGGACTCGCTGCTCTCGGACTCTTCCACCCAACCCAAAATCTCGCAGGATGAGCCCGTCCACGAACTCCCTGTGGCCTCGTCATCATCCTCGGCTCGGCCCGGTCCCTCGACCTCGAGACCTCATATTGTTGGTACCGGCCACGACGGCGTCTTCTCCAACATGAGCGCCAAACCCTCTCTCAACGATGCTCCGCCTGTGATCACAAAGCCTTGGGAGGTCGAGCCGCCCTCCTATGCCGAGGCCACGTTGGACTCTGCACCTTCGTACATGGACACCACTGTCTTTGCCACCGTCGGAGAAGACGGCGAGGTTCTTGTCGAGGGTATGTCGGCGAAGCTGCGGCGACAAATCGAGCATGATGTCTATTTCGCATTGTCCTGTTGATCCCGAGGCTCAATGGACAACACACTGAGCAACTTTTGGCTGACACATCCCCGCTGCATCCAGGCATGCCTGTTGGAAGCTTCTTCACGTTTTTGATCAACATGATGATCTCAATGAGCTTCGACATTGTCGGCTTTCTTCTCACGTCGATGCTTGCTGTCAGCCATGCGGCCAAGGTACTGTGCACGTACGGTATTGTGAGCCGACGCTTGGTTCGATCAGTGCCATGTTGCCATGTTGCTGACTCTCTGTCAAACCGCATCACACCCAGTGCGGCGCCCGGTGTGGTCTTGGAATCACCCTCATCCGCTATGTAAGTAGGCTTGCTTGTACTTTGAGGGCATTCCTCGGCCGGGGCTGGTGCTGCTGCGGAGGACATCGGGTCTCGATGCCCCCTTGGTCGTGCGCACAGTAAGCTGACCGGCCTGGATTCGCTCAGGGCTTCTATCTCAAGAGCAAAAGTGCGGAGGATGAAATGATGAACTATACGTACTACGACCCGGATAACAACGACGACGATTCGTCGGACAATGACTGGCTGGCCTATCTGATGATGATCATTGGATTCTTTATCATCATGGTAAGTCTTGTCTGCTGCATCCATCGAACGATCGACTGCGTCGTCTAGATTGTAGCTGTGGCCCTCATCAATCTGCTGCTTCCACTCCGAATCAAGCGCGCCAATGCCGACTACCTGCAGGCCAAGCGACTCCAAAACCTGATCCTGTCCAGTTCCGAGAGCGTTGTATAGACCAAAGCGACCCGCCATTCAAGTTTTGTAATTTTTGCACCCACACCCCCTCAATCCAACTACCTTTTACGAGAATATACTTTACAGCGCACCCATGTTGAAACGGGACACCCTGTTTTGAGCCAGGGCCGTCGTTGATTTCCAGGTCTGAATCCACACGCTACCCATGACCGAACGGTGTGCTGACAGTGCCCGAAAGCCAAACGACTCGAGAAGGTCGAGTACCTTGATCTCAGTATGCCAGTCGATCGTCGCAACAGGAGATCGACCGGGTGTATTCAAGACCGCGCTCCTGAAACCAGCCAAACCCAAGAGATTGCCAACCAGGACGGAGCAACAATTGCACGGCCTGCTCACCGAGGCCTACGGCAGTTCGGCAGGCTTCAGGCGTCCGATGCCAGAGAACGTAGGGGCTGTACAGTGTGATGCCTCGTCACTCGACAGTTGCCGAGATGGGCATGCTGCCAATGAATACATATTACTCCCTTGGCACTTTGTCTACCGGTGTTGCTGGTGATGATGGAGCGACTGGAACGCACTATACCGAGTCGCAAACAAAGAATGGGGAGGGAAACAGGACCGCACGGCCACTCAGCTAATCCCCCCGCTCCATGTGCAGCGCGACATTATCGAGCTTGGATATGGTCAAAAGGTCCAAGAGCACATCGATCTTCAGTCTCAGCTGCCGATTTTCTCTTTCGAGCTCCTTGACCCGGCCAAAGACCCCGACGTTGTCGCGCTCTAGGAACAGTCCAAGGGCATCCGATGTCATTTCGGTTGAGGCATGGTACGGTGGTATGTTATATGATGGTGTGTGGGCGGAAATGGTCCGCCGGAGCCGCAACAGCAGCCCGGCTCTTGTTCCGTTTGCATGGCGAGGTCATGTCAAACGCGCCGGCTCGCCTTGCGGCGGTGACCTACCATCGACATATCGCCACTCCTCTGTGTCGTGGACGAGCTCGGCTTCGTTCAGGGTGAGATATATGGGCTTGAGAAGCTCTGCTATCGCGGGCGTTGCCTTGGATGGCGACCCGGGTGAGGAAGCATCGGGAACCGACCGTCTGCTGAACCTGCCGGCAATCCGCGGCGTCAACCAGTGCTACGGTGCCCGGTCCTTTGGCTGTTGGATGCAGCCCTGCCGGGATCGAATATTCTCCAACGACAGCAGCTACTGGTTTCAGCCCTTCGACGGACTCGATGTTTTGGATGACGATGCACAACCGGAAGCATCAAATCTGTGCGCTCCTAACACCTACGTGTCGGACATGCGTCGCGTATGACTCTTGAACTTTTCCCATCCCGATGCCATTGCTGCAGATGGTCTGTCAGAAGCTCGGATTGAGAAAGAAACGATCGATTTGCTCGCAGCCCCCCCCCTACTGGCTGCACTAGATGGCCATGAGCGAACCCGCGCTCTTCTGATCCAATCACCCCGGGATCAATCTCAGCGCCGTTCCCACGCTGCGCTTGGGCTCCTGGATGACTCGAGGGTGATCCTTGGTCGAGAAAGCGCATCTTCACTGCATCAACCACCTTGGGATATCAGCCATGTCCAGCAAATCCGTCAAGTGGATCGCAGGTTTGAGTCTGTTCGAACGCGGTCTGGCGATCACGGTGCGATATACTGACGCTGCCGCCGACTGGCGCGGCCCACCCACCAGATATCGAAAAGTCGTGTCTTCTTACCAACTTTGAGAAGAGAGGATGGGTGAAAGGCACCGAAGGTATGCTACATCTTGAGATATTGTGCATAGTGTTTCGTGCGCTCCTGCGTAACTCTGCCCTGCAGTCGCATTTCTACTTTAGCTTCTAATCCTTTCGAGAGTGCGCTGCTCCAGACATCTTTCCAGCCGCATATCTAATTGGGTCTTGATTCCATTGGCTTTCGAACAACTTTGCGGATCACAGAGGACTGGAACTTCTATTGGGCAGGTTCGATCGATAAGACGCACACTCTCGGCCACTGGTTTCGACCGCGGTGTTGAGTGTTTTCTCCGGTCCACTTGGATTCGATAGGCGTCCACAACTTTCGCAACATCATGAACCCAGAGTCCGGCTATCGTCTTGGAGAAAATCAGTAAGCGCTCCACCTGATATGAAGCACTAAGAATGCTGTTTGCTTTTTTTTACTGGGAGGCTCGCTGGAGATGTGATGTTTCTGATCATATCCTATGACACGCTTTTGGCTCAAGAATCATCAACCACTTTCCAAACCATCTCGAGTTGACGAAAAAGGACCTTATGGTCAAGAATATTAAACGCTATCGCAAGGAGCTCGAAAAAGAGCGAGAGCGCGAGAAAGAAAAGGCCCCGGGGGCGCCCGAGAAGCAGGAAAAGTACAATTATATCGGTATGTGTGCTTGCTGCCCTCCTGTCTGGATTCTTGGGTTGGGCTACTTGGCAAAGAGAAGGATGGCTGCGTTGTTCTCACCCATGAACATCCTCTCAGACTTTCTACCAATCACATACACGCTCCCTGGAGACTACAACTTGTTTGCGGAAGGTACCGTGACCGCATATTGCATATGTCCCTGGACCGCGGGCGAAGGCAGCAAACTCATTCACGCCGATCGAGAAAGGCGATGCCTGTGCCAGACACTGAGTAGCTGCGGCTCCATCGACAAACAGAGTTTCGCAAGGCACCCTCGAGTGTGTGGATCATGAAGCCCACCGACAGAGCCCGCGGAATCGGGATTTTCATCATCAACAAGCTCCAGCAAATCAAGAAGTGGTCCCGCGACAACAAAATGCAGTAGGTCGTCGGAACGCAAGGGGTCGTGAGCACCAAGCACGTCTGGTCCATCGATAAGCGCATCCATCAATTGGAGCTCGCAATTCACCGCAATTTAGCTATACCAACAATGTGGGTACTCGCTTCCACCCCGACGATGCTGCTCAGATGGTCGTATGCCAACTGCAAGGATACGTACGTTGTCTCCAAGTATATCGACAACCCACTTCTGATCGGTGGAAAAAAGTTCGACCTACGACTTTAGTAAGCTTTTCCCACAGCACTGGACAGCCGACAGAGGGAGTAAACGAGTCACCCGGGCCAATAAGTTGCTGATGCTCAGCTGCCACTGCAGCGTTTTGGTGACATCGTGGAGGCCCTTGATTGCGTACAAGTACAGCCAAGGGTTTTGTCGATTCTGCGCTGTCAAATACAACACGGACGTCAGTGACCTCGACAACAACTTTATACATCTAACGAATGTGTCGATCCAGAAGTATGGTGTAAGTTGTGTATTTCTTCTCGACATTGCTTTGTTGGCGATATCTGTCCCGGTGTATGCGGCGCACGAGCGCCCATCGGAATCTTGGCCGCTGTCCTCACAGTCAAGGCGTCTCCGTCCACCAGGAAGACTATAACGAAAACAATGGCGGAAAGTGGAGCCTCAAAAACCTGATCCTATATCTCGAAGCCACCCGCGGCAAGGCCCTGACTTCAAAGCTGATTGACGAAATCGACTCTATCTTTGTGCACTCGCTGCGAGCCGTGCAGCAGTTGATGACAAACGACAAGCACTGCTTCGAGTGCTACGGATACGATATCATCATCGATGCAGATTTGCGACCCTGGCTCATCGAAGTCAACGCCTCGCCTTCGCTAAGCGCAACGACAACCAGTGACCGTCTTATGAAAGTAAGGCAATTTGCCTGGAATCCTCAGCCCGTCAGCGGCAGAATGCTTACTGCACGCCTTCCGTATATTCACCAGAGTTGACCAAGTCTGCGTACTGACTAGACTTGTGTATTTTGACAGCATTGTCTCATCAATGATATCATAGACCTGATCATTCCGGATGATTTTCCCGAGTAAGTGGTTGCCGTAATTCACTCAGTCCTCGATTGTCTAATGAGCGGCCTCCACAGGACCTAACCTCACAAGCTTTGGTTTACCATTAGCGTCAAAAACGGTCGAGGCGGCGTCGCTCAAAAGGACAAAAAGGACGCTGGAGGATTTATCCCGCTGTAAGTGCTCTCGTCCGCGCCCCGGCGGCTGTCCAGTCGTCGGCATTGTTCTCACGCTTTAACCCGTCCGACGACTATCGCTCTTGCAGCTATGATGACGCTGCGGCCCTCGAACGAGAGCGGCCCCGGTCGAGTCTGAACAAGGCTAATGTTGGCGTCAAGCCCAAGGTTCGTTAGACGACACTAATAGTCATGGACGACGAAGGACTTATGCAATGGAGGCAACCACTCGGTTCTGTAGCGTATCCAAAACGAAACGGGACACTGTTGTGAGTCAGAGTTGTTGTTTTCTGGAGCAACTGTAAGAGACTAGCCCATATCATTGCCGTGTCCATTCCCACAATACACGGTTTCATCCGCGGCCTGTAAAGGGGTGTCCTTGTGTTCGCTGTGACCAGTGCCATTACCGCCCATTCGCCGGCACGCTGCCTCTTGGCCATCACACTGCAGCGTCGCCCAGAGCGTCGCCCAGAGCGCCGTCACGTTAGACAAGCCTGTAGTCCCCAAGAGAGGCCCTGGGCTCACAAAAGGGGGGGGGGAGCGTCCAAGACAACCCCGGGGCTGAAGCAGCAGTAGCGCGAGTGAACCGAGTTCAATTGATGGACACAGTCAGCAATCACAAGTTGCTGGAAACTCCGGGCGGCCCGATCCCTTGTTCAAAATGACTCTGTACGCAAATTGACCTTCAGTGAATCGCTGGCTTGAGTGTAGCGCCCTGAATCATCAAGTCGCTCAAGCCCCCGTTTCCTTGAATCTCGAGGCCTTGTTCGTTGGCAAGATGCAGGACACAGATAAAACAGAATGCTGGTGATATATCCTTGAGCTTCTTGTCGGAGTAGTGTTGTTTGAGGTCCGAGACCACTTCGGTGAACTTGACTTCGCCCGAGGTCTGGTCTGGGCTCGCACCGAGGTCGTCGCTCTGGATCGACGTACGTACACAGGGATATGCACAAAGTCAGATCGGACCCGAAGCCATCAAAGCATGGCATAACGCCCTTCTGTACTCACATGGGACATGGTCTTCCACAGATTTTCCTTAAGAAGCTTGACATCGACTTTCTTGGCGGTCTTGGCAAAGTTGAGAGGCACGGCTTTTGTTTTCTTGGGCAGGTTGACGAGCTGGCTGCCAAAGTCATATGTGCCATTCTGCGACATAGCGGCATAGTCCTCCACAGACAAGTCGATTTCTTCGACGTCGTCATCATCGTCATCATCATAATGATCGTTCATCGGACTGAACCCATCATACGGATCGGCATCTTGTCCATCTAAAAGGATGAGAATTCATATCAAGGACTGAGTCTGTAACGCACACGATATATGCTTTCCGGCGCGCTTGGCCATATTCGCCAGTCTGTGCCGAGTCCGATGTGGTGCTATGCACGATTTCTACAAGACCAGTGGATGGTGCAAGTCACACTCATATCCAAAGCGCAGTTTCCTTACGTGAATCAGCCGGATGGATGGAGAAAGCGACATCATCCCCGTCGTGCTCGGCCCAGAAGGCTCCTTCGTTGGGGTCTAAAGGTCCGAGGGTTCCAGAGATTCAACGGAATAGCGTTAGCATGTACAAGCAGAGCCCAGCTACCGAGTGTTCACTTGAAGTTGAATAGCGAGGCAGCTAGGCCGAGGCAGACAGGATACAATCATGGCCAAGATAACGCCCAGGAATCAGCGGGGGCAGTTCGCGTCTGCTGCTTGTAACAAACCTGGGTTGACAGAGGAAGCAGTATGCGGTAGTCCACTTGGTCGACTCTTCTTCTTCAAAAAGATAGCCTTATGTTTGTAGCAGAATAAAGGCACGTCAGCCATGCCTCCAGTTGCATCCAACCGGCCAGTGAACCCCTCCCCAAATCGCTAATCGCTGTCCTAGCAGGGGTGAATTTGTGCCAATCGACCTTGGCTGGACCTGTCACGCTCCCCAAAAGTACAGGCAGCACAAATGCGACGCTGGGCGCGAAAGTGAAGCATATACATATTCCCAGCGCGGACTTACTTTGCAGTTGGGCTTGAGGAACAGCCCCAGGAGGTCCTTTGACGAAAAGCGCACATCTTCAGGCAGTAAAAAGCGACTGCCGGCTTTCTCCGACTGCTTGGGAAGACTGAGGCTTGCTTTAGAGAAGGCAAAGAGCTCACTCTCGGCAAGAGGCTCGTCTTCCTGAAAGTCGATGGTGACAACTTCTCGCTGCTTGACTGTTCTCGAGGCCGGTTTTGCCGCGTCTCCTGGCGATAAGCAATAAGAAATCAGCGGCCGATTCAGTTGTGTTATCAAGCAATTTCGCAAGCTTGATCCAACTCTCGCACGGTCTACCTCCGTGTCACACGGCTTACTCTTGAGAGAACGCAGCTTCCAAAACTCCGGACCAGCCCACGATTTTGAGATCCGGGTGTCAAAGTACGAGTACAAGTCCTCCTCAGGCGCAGCCGTGAGCGACACCAGACTCTCTTCGAACAAAGCAATGCCAGACTCATTCAGTGGCTCGTGATCGTTGTTTGGGTAGGGAGCACCATCGTCATCGTCAAAGTATTCGTTAGCACCCATGTCGTCCGAGTCGTATCCGGTCCAGGGCGTTTCGCCGTTGGTTCCGGCATCGCCTCCAGAGACTGCCCGAGAAGCAGATGCAAGTGCGGCCTCGTGGGCCTCGTTGATCATGTTTTGGATGTCAAACTGCTCAATCGAGCTCCCCGAAAACGAAAACGAAAACGACTTGAGCGAGGGGCAAACGCTCAGACCCCATATTTGATTCAGCGAGCCTTCAAATTTGGCTGTCCGCCGAGAGATGGATGAGTCACTTTGTCCAAGTAGCAGGAGAGATGTAGCTCGCAGTAGAAGCGCCGGCATCGGCTTTGCTGGGACAGCTAGTGCAACAGTCACATACATTTGAGCTTTGTAATATCGATCCGGTCGTTCTGAAAATTGGAGTCGGCGTCCACAAGACTGGATGAGAGATCACTCGAATCGAATATAATGCCTCCCTCTGAGGAGATGGCTAGGTGATTCAGCAACAGGCCGTGCGCACCGCCTTCGTCGAAATCGGCCGATGTCTTCTTGAACAGCGGATCAACCATAAAGTCGAGCTCCAGCTTCTTGATGTTCAGCGAGCCAAAGTCCTTCTCGAGCGTCTTGCCGCCGCGGCTTGGCTTCTTCTTGGAGGGCTTTTGGGATGGATTCGGAGATTCGCCGTCGTCGTCTTCGTCGTCTTCGTCGCCACCATCCTCATCAGGCTCCCTTTGCGATCCTACATCACAGACAGACCAGATGGTTGGCAAACAGCAAGCAGACTCGTCCTTTTTTGTCCTAGCCTCGGTCTTGGCTTTGGTCTTGGCTTTGGTCTTGGCTTTGGTCTTGGGCTCGGTCCGGGCTCGAGGCCGGGGTGCAGCCCGGACCGAGCCCAAATGCAAGGTCCAACCCACCTTCCATGCGGTCGGCGAGACCACTCAAGAGCTTCTTTGTTTCGACATCGACATAGTCCACTCGAGATGTATAGATTTTGATGCAGCCATCCAGGGTACATGATGCTCGTTGGAAGTTTATGGCATCACCGTCCCTCAGAAGCGTAAGATCGTGGAAGTAGTCGATGAGTGCAAGGTTGAAGCAGTTGTTGGAGTTGATTTTCTGGAAGAAAGGGCGGCAATATGCCATAGGTCAGCGATGTTAGTTGGGGATGCAGGATGGCTCCAGCGCCATGCCATATCTGCCTTCTTCGGACAGCCGCAATGTTCTCTCTGGATGCCACCATGGAGTCGCTCGCAAGTCTGGCCAGTCATTCATCTGTCCTGAGCACCGAGCTTGTTGGATGTGCAGACATGAGAAGCAGGCAATAGAAGCAGGCAAGAGAAGGGCAAGAGAAGCAGACAAGAGAAGCCGGCCTACATTATCCGCAGCAATTTTCATCCATTCTTCGAAGGACCGCTTAGCTTCTTCCTCAGAAACCTTTTGGCGCACCGGCGTGATCGGGGTTGTGATCAGCGAGGAGCTGGAGCCCACCCGGTCTGGTGTCCGCATCAACAGAGAGATTCGGCGGTTGCGGTCGCCAAAGGATTTTCGGCGTTTTCTGTCGTCCATGGTGAATGATGGGAGGCGATGGTTCTGCTGGGCCACGCTGCGATCCGGCGATATCGGGGGGAGGGAGGGCTGTGCTGGCTTGCTGCTTGGGATCCGGTCTGGTTGCAGAGCACAGGGCGGGCCCGTCCAGTCCAGTCTGGTCCAGTCTGGTCTGGTCTGGCCGGCTTGTCCTGGCGGGTCGTGCAGCTGCCATTTTTGGACATATGGATGGCCAACCGCCTTCTGGAACGGACTTGCCGCAAGGTTTGCCCCAATCGGCTCTGTGAAGAACAGCGGCTGCACCAACCCGTGGGAGCCAACCGGGCCCGACTCGCGCAGGAACAGATTGCTCTTCCTCCGCCGAAGTTGCTGAAAAGTCTCCCGCCGGCGGACCGAGCCCGGGCATTCACCCTCCTCCTCACCTCTCCAAGTATCATCTCGCAGCCCACGACTGAGCATCAAGGCGTCCAAGCAACCTAGCCTGCAACCCAACCTACTGCAAAGGCCAGATAGCAACCGGCCAAACAGTTCCGACAGCAAAAGTACTTGCGATTGTAAATAGCAAGCACATATCAACATCCCGCTCACCGGTATTTTAAAGCAACGACAGACTGAAATGGGAGAGGTGGCCATTCCAAAGCCCGAGACCGAAGACCCCCGCCCGCAAAGGAGGCACTTCATCAACGCACGATTGAGGTACGACCCCGTGGCAGTACCTGTCAAGCGTTCTGGCGGCGGAGCAATTCAAAATGTCCACGGTCGCTCCACCAGAAGCTCAAGAGTGTGTATTTGGGAAATTACAGTGGCGACGGACGAGCAGTGATGCCACCCGACATACCAGGCTGACACGACCTCTTCATTGCTCGACCCGCGGCAGAGACCGCCAGTCCAAGATGCTCAAGGAGGATTTACGTCGTTTTTCGGAAGTCTCGACGTATCAGTCCGAGTACATCGGCGACGATACCAAAACATCGTACAAGACCAAGCCCACAGTGAGAGTGATACGGCCCAAGCTCGATCCCGATACGGTCCTGTTGAATCTCAAGGTACATGCTCGACACAGCAATGGCGATAGCAATGGTGGTGCCGTATCGGATGCTTTTGGTTGTCAGCCGGTTGGAAACATGCCCTCAATATGGTGATCCAGACACGTGCGAGAAGTATTTGGAGGGGCTTTCGGCATTTCTGACTCTACTGAGCCTGGAGTGAGTCGGCCATACTCGAATGGCGTATGAACGATTAAATCCGTGTGGCTCTGTGGCCGCTGTCGTAACCTTCCAAATCAAAGCGCATCGACCAGATCGTAGTGTCCGACCACATTTCCAAGAACTTTAAAGCCCTCGATGTCAAGAGCGACATCAAGTCCTGCCAGGACGAAATCGACAAGTACATGCACGAATCCACATACCAATCCTCATTCAACGACCGTGGGATATACAAAGGTGACCACGACTCAGGCGTCATGAATGATATTATCGGAGCTGCCCCGGGTGGGTTTTCGTCTTTCTCTAACACGTTGATTCACCAGTCACCCCACTCCCAGCGCTCCTGCCAAAGTTTCCGATCGAAGAAAAGGAGCCCAAGTTCACCCTTTCTTTGTATCAAAACTCGTATGTGCATCCTCGCTACATCAATTCGAGGCTGTGCTCGGAAGAAATCAGCCCATATGGCATGACCAAGTCGCTCTATCTGCAGCCCACGGCCGGTAAGTCGGTACCGCTGGCCTTTTCCAAGGGCCACTGAGGAGGGAGTTGAGATTGCAAGCGAGCCTGTATCATGTCCGCCGGTGGCTTCAAGCCAGTAATATGCACCAAGCACTGGGCTGCACTAATGCTGGTCTCCCGATCAATTGTAGGCATGGGTGTTCGCGATCTACTGCACACCCAGCAAGCCTCCGATGTCACTTCGTACAAGTCAGACTTTAAATTGTGTCCTCCGATCGAGACACCCGAGGTCCAGGTCACGGACGAGCAAATGAGACCCCGAGCCCCAACCACGATCGTCAGGAAAGCGCTGAAATACCGTCGCTACTACCAGTAGCGATATCGGCGTGCGCGGCTTGAGTTGGAAGTGCGGGCAAGACACTGCCATCACAGGAGCCAGGATCATATATCTTCACAGCCCGACTAAATCCAGCCATCGGTCGCCATCGCTCACGAATTGGCTCAAATCGATGTATTATATGGGATGTGCACTGCACCCGGAGCGAACGGAGCGCTCGCTGAGCTTACTTCCCTGCATCCCGAACATACACAGTGTACGAAGCTGTCCAGGAAGCCGAATACATTCGTCGCACCGCATCGCAGCATCAATGCCCCAGCATAATGACCTCGAATTATCGGCCAGCTATTGCCCTGGAGGTTGACCGGTTGCTGGGCATCTGCTTTCGGAGTAGCGTCCCCATCCGCACCTCGGGTGCTGACCCGGCGCTGGCTTTGATCCGAGGCCATGACGAGGCTCCGCTGGCTGTCTCCCTGGCTGGGTGGTGTGGTGCGGTTTGCGTCTTTTGCGGCTGTCTCCCCTGCGCCGCTATTCTGCGACCGAGCGGAGGATATCCGCCTCGGCAAGAGAAAAGTGCGAGTGGTCCTTGACGGCTGTGATCCGGCATGCGAGTTGCAGGCCGCGGGAGACCTGTCCCCCTCAGCGCTCTTTCGTCTTTGCATCGGCGGCGGCCACCGAATCGGCCTCTCCAGCTGCATGCTTGGCCATTGAATCATCCGCCGCCTGCCGCTCCGTTCCCTTTTTCCTTTCGGCAGTCGCCAGCCGGCGTTCCTCCGACCTTTGTCAATGAGATGGAACCTTTCTATCGCCACGGAGACTCGAGATTGGGCTATAAAATGCGGCCGTTGGGTGCAAGACAAGATCCAGCCAGGTTGGTCTCGCTCAGCGAAGCACCCCAAGTGTCTGCCCAACCGGAAGATCCATCATGAAGTTCCATGCTCTCGCTCTTGTCCTTTTCATCGCTCTTGCTGTGGCTATTCAGGCTCTGCCAGTCACCTCCAACGGCAATGCTGCTCCACCAGGCCGTCATCCAGCGAATGGAGATTCGAGGGAGCCAGTTGCTGAGTCCCACGGACACCACTCCGAGAAGGGCGGCCAGAAGCACCCAGGTCATTCCAAGCACTCGTCGGCAGCCCCTGTCCATGCAGTCCTGAGGCTCAAGCATACCTCCTCCACCGCCAAGTACCACTCTGGCTCACAGCATCACTCATCCAGCCACCGGCATGGTCCACCAAGCCCCAGCGCTCTCTCCGCCCAGGCTGGTCGTCATCACTCGTCGGCCTCTGTCCAGGCTGGTCGCCATCATTTCTCAGTGACCCGAACCTTTAAATTGTCGAAGCCCAGTCCCACTCATCACTCGGGGACTCACACGAGGAGCGCACCGCAGATCGTTCAACGACGCCAGCATTCTGCTCAATCTCGTGGAAACCCAGAATACGAGACAAACAGCTATGATCATGGCAAGAATAGCAATAATGACGATCACCACCCCAGCCATTCCTCCAGCCACGATTCCAACAGTCATGATTCCAACAGCCATGATTCCAACACTCATGATCCTAGCCAGCACGGCTCCAACAAGCATCACTCCAGCAGCCACGATTCCAACAGCCACGACTCCAACAGCCATGACTCCAACAGCCATGACTCCAACAGCCACGATTCCAACAGCCACGACTCCAACAGCCATGACTCCAGCAGCCACGATTCCAACAAGCATCACTCCAGCAGCCATTCTTCCAACAGCCACGATTCCAACAGTCATGATTCCAACAGCCATGATTCCAACACTCATGATCCTAGCCAGCACGGCTCCAACAAGCATCACTCCAGCAGCCACGATTCCAACAGCCACGACTCCAACAGCCATGACTCCAGCAGCCACGATTCCAACAGCCATGACTCCAACAGCCATGACTCCAACAGCCATGACTCCAACAGCCATGACTCCAACAAGCATCACTCCAGCAGCCATTCTTCCAACAGCCACGATTCCAACAGTCATGATTCCAACACTCATGATCCTAGCCAGCACGGCTCCAACAAGCATCACTCCAGCAGCCACGATTCCAACAGCCACGACTCCAACAGCCATGACTCCAACAGCCATGACTCCAACAGCCACGATTCCAACAGCCACGACTCCAACAGCCATGACTCCAGCAGCCACGATTCCAACAAGCATCACTCCAGCAGCCATTCTTCCAACAGCCACGATTCCAACAGTCATGATTCCAACAGCCATGATTCCAACACTCATGATCCTAGCCAGCACGGCTCCAACAAGCATCACTCCAGCAGCCACGATTCCAACAGCCACGACTCCAACAGCCATGACTCCAACAGCCATGACTCCAACAGCCACGATTCCAACAAGCATCACTCCAGCAGCCATTCTTCCAACAGCCACGATTCCAACAGTCATGATTCCAACAGCCATGATTCCAACACTCATGATCCTAGCCAGCACGGCTCCAACAAGCATCACTCCAGCAGCCACGATTCCAACAGCCACGATTCCAACAGCCACGACTCCAACAGCCATGACTCCAGCAGCCACGATTCCAACAGCCATGACTCCAACAGCCACGATTCCAACAGCCACGACTCCAACAGCCATGACTCCAACAGCCACGATTCCAACAGCCATGACTCCAGCAGCCACGATTCCAACAGCCATGACTCCAACAGCCACGATTCCAACAGCCATTCTTCCAACAGCCACGATTCCAACAGTCATGACTCCAACAGCCATGATTCCAACACTCATGATCCTAGCCAGCACGGCTCCAACAAGCATCACTCCAGCAGCCACGATTCCAACAGCCACGACTCCAACAGCCATGACTCCAGCAGCCACGATTCCAACAGCCATGACTCCAGCAGCCACGACTCCAACAGCCATTCTTCCAACAGCCATGACTCCAACAGCCATGACTCCAACAGCCATGACTCCAAGAGCCATGATCCTAGCCAGCACGGCTCCAACAAGCATCACTCCAGCAGCCATTCTTCCAACAGCCATGACTCCAACAGCCATTCTTCCAACACTCATGATCCTAGCCAGCACGGCTCTAACAAGCACCACTCCAGCAGCCATGACTCCAGTAGTTACGGCTCCGACACGCACCGCTCCAGTGATTCCAATTCACAGTCGCAAATCAAAGACAAGCACCGTGGCGTCTACTACAAATCGAAAAGCCCGGATAATGACTCCAGTGACGACTGTGACGAGTCGAACGATACACCTGAAAGCGGTCCTGATCATCATCACGACTCTCACGACCAACAAAAGGATCCAGAGAGTACAACCGGATACATCGAAAGTGACGAGAGCTGCGACGAAACCGCTTGATCAGCCAGGCCCCTCCAACGTTCATTCGCTTATTCGTACTCATTCACGCACTTACTTATACTCACTCATACTCGCTCACGCATTATTCACTCGTTCATTCTCGCTCATCCATTCATTCCTCGAACTTGACTTGGTATTTTCCGTATGATTTTATTCTGAAAATTCACACAATATCTCGATATCATCGATCTGTTCAGCTGTTGGGTTGCTCAGACGGATGTTCATCCGCAGAGTCATAGCCTCTACTTTGTTGGGATCACCATCGGTGGAGTCCTTAGGCACAGAAGCGTCGGGTACATGGGATCGGGCGCCATCGTTGCCGATAGCTGCCGAGTCGCATTTTATAATCGTGCTCCAGGCTGCATCGATATCACTCTGATGGGCATTGGCATATCGAATACAGCCGCTATGCATCTGGGAATCGGTGGGTGGCCGCGCTCTTGGAGCCGTTGGAGGTAGGGTGGTGTATTCACGGTCCAAAAGGAAGAGACGGGTACTATCTATCAGAGTTGTTCATACCCAGGTTTTTGCGTTTGCGAATGCTGTCCTTGTAGCTGTTCAATGGCGAGCAACTGCTCAGTTGAGACACTTAGCAATCAACACCCTCCGATCCATCTCTCCAACGTTCGAGGACCCGCGAGCAGTCAAACATTGGCTTGCCCTGGGATTTGTTGACTTTGTTGTGGACGACGCAGAGCCACTTGGACAAGATCAGATTGCTGGCGACAGGGGGCGGATGCTTCTTGATCTCGGCTTGCAAATGCTCGGCGCAGTAGCCGCATGGATAGACTCTCGAGAACGAATTGAGGAACTGGGACATGTTGGTCTGCTCGTCCTGTGTTGGAGCCTCCGGGTAGTATGCTGCCATGGTATGCAAGAACGTCCAAGTGGATCGGCCGAGCTCGCCGGCATCAGGAGGGCAGGGGAAAGGCGTGTAAGGTGCAGACGGGTTTCCGGACTGGCCGGGGGACGACTGTGGCGAGGCTGAAGCTGAAGCCGAAGCTGCGACGGTAGCCAAGCCAGCGACAGCACCGGCAGACGGCAGGTGATCTTTGGAGTTGGCAGCGCCAGAATCGCCTCGGGGAGCAGCAGAGGATACGGGGCCAGCGCTTTGCGATGCTGTGTGAGTCTTTTTGGCTTCGTCGACCCGCCATGTCTTGAAATCATGACAGACCCGACACGGCGGCTTTTTGGGCGGGGCCGTGGTCTTTTCTTCCAGCAACTCGTCGAGACCCATTGGGATGCGGGCAGTAAGCTTGCCGACGCAGCGCTTGAGAATGACCAGACAGATGCGATCAGCGAATCGCCCTCCGAAACAGGCGATCGAGACGATCGGTCGGGGTGGTTGACCGCGCGCGACGAAGTTGCCAGATGGGCGGCTGACAAATGCAGCCCGCTTGCGACGCCGACACCGCAGGCAACGGCGGCGACGGGGAATCACAGGGGCTGGCCGCTGCCTGTTTGGTTGCGACAGGAGCATGCCCGGCCGGCACGGCCATGGCCATTCTGTTGCGTTTGTTGCTGCTGCTGCTGCTGCTGCTGTTGCTGCTGTGACTGTGACTGTGTTGGCGGCTGGCCAAGCCGGGTGTCTGGAGGCCTTCCGGGGCGGATGTGCGTGTAGCCGCTGGTGGCTGGCCACAGCATCGACTGCGCGATGCGCAGCACAATTCCGGCCTGCGCAGCGCAGCACATGCGATAAGCGCCTGTCATGGCCGCGCAGGTGATCGCCGCCGCCGTCGCCCGTCAACGTGCTTGGTCTGCCGAAATCTTTTCTCGGCCATCTCTCCCCGACCGCTCTCTGCCCAGAGCTCGGCTGGCTTTTCCTCCGTCTTGCTCAATCTTGGCGCCTGCTCCTCGCCGTCCTGCCTGCCTATTGTCTGGCTTGTCGTCTTCCCCCCTGATCTTCCTCTGTGTCGCTCCGCCTCGGCCCGCACTCCTTCGTCGCCATGTTCGTTCCCTATCTGACCCCAGAGTCCGGCACAGACCCCGCTCTCTCGTCCAAGGAGCTGCTTGCTATCCTCTCCAAGTACGCCCTCGTCTCCGATCCAATCTTCAAGCCTGCATCGGTGCAGGCCCTTCCTGAGGCTGCCCTCTACTCCAGAGATATCCCTCAGCTCTCCGTCGCTCTGCCCACCGATCTGCCTGTCTCGAGCATCCTCGATGCTGCCAGAGATCTCCTTGACGACAGCGTCGCCTGTATCGTTATCGACTACAGCCCTGCCGTGGGTCGATCTGCTACCGACTTTGCAAGCTCGATCTTGTCAAAGCTCCCTGCCGACCGGGTGGTCGTCTCCCTTGCACTGGACGAGTCGGGCACCAATGAAAAGTGGCTCTGCAGCACCATCGAGGCCTTTGCCTCGGCTGTTTCGGGCTTTATCGTCGTCATGCATACCTCTGTCTCGCCTGTCGAGCTCCCGGATGAGCAGCTCAGCCAGAGCCATCAGCTGAATCGCAAGTTCATCGCTGGCACGATCGGCCACATCGGCGCCCTTTACAAGAAAACACCTTCCCTCACTCGAAAGCTGACCCTGTCGCTGCCCAACCAGCTGCTTTCCATCCCTCTGATCTCGGCTCTGAATGCGCGCGAGATCAATCTCCTTGCCCCTCATCGGCAGCTATCCCCGATTGATCTCGGAGAGGCCTATGCCTCGTGTCTGATCACCGACCGCTCCGACGGGCTTTTCTCGACCGTTGTGGTCGACGAGCATGGTGTTGCCCTTGGATTGGCATATTCCTCTGTGCAAAGCATCTCGGAGGCTATCAAAACCCGTCAAGGCGTGTACCAGTCTCGAACTCGGGGCCTTTGGTACAAGGGACTCACGTCCGGTGCTACTCAGGCTCTGTTGCGAATCGATGCCGACTGCGACCGAGACTGCGTGCGCTTCATTGTCCGCCAGAATGGTCCAGGCTACTGCCACTTGAACACTCGTACCTGCTTCGGCCCGGACAGCGGTATCACTGCTCTGGCCGAGCTGCTGGAAGCTCGAAAGGCCAGTGCCCCCGAGGGCTCGTACACCAAACGCCTTTTCAACGACCCCTTGCTCCTGCGATCCAAGATCATGGAGGAGGCCGAGGAGCTCTGCGATGCCGCCACTCCCGAAGACATTGCCTGGGAGGCCGCGGATCTCATTTACTTTGCTCTCGCGCGCTGCATCAGCCAGGGAGTCTCGCTCAGGGATGTTGAAGCCAATCTCGATCGAAAGGCTCGTAAAATCTCTCGCCGCTCCGGCGACGCCAAGCCCAAATGGGACTTTACCAAGCCTCCGGCTGATTCCGGTGCCTCCAAGCCTGATGTATCCACCGAGACACCCCAGGCTCCCCGGGCTCCCCAGGCTCCTGCTGCAGTTCCGGAGCCCCTCGTTACCCCGGAGCAGCCGGCCATCGCCATGAAAAAGTACACCCTGTCGGCCCTGTCGAAGAGCGAGCAGGCGGATCTGCTGATCCGCCCCATCTTCAAGACCGACGAAATCATGGCCCGTGTGCGGCCGATTGTCGAGTCGGTGTCTCAGCAAGGCGATCGCGCTCTACTTGATTATACAGCCAAGTTCGATGGTGTCAAGCTCGATTCTCCTGTCCTTCGCGCCCCCTTTGCCCCGGAGCTCATGAGTATCTCCGAGACTGTGCGCTCTGCTATCGACATGGCCTACTCGAACGTCGAAAAGTTCCATGCGGCTCAGCTGGATACCACTGTGTTGACCGTTGAGACCATGCCTGGCGTTGTGTGCAGCCGGTTTGTGCGCCCTATCGAACGGGTCGGCTTGTACGTTCCTGGAGGCTCGGCTGTGTTGCCCTCCACGACCTTGATGCTCGGTGTCCCCGCCAAGGTGGCCGGCTGTCGTGAGATTGTGGTGGCCACGCCTCCCCGCAAGGATGGCTCCATCTGTCCTGAGGTTGTCTATGTGGCCCACAAAATCGGTGCCAGCGTGATTCTGGCGGCCGGAGGAGCGCAAGCTGTCGCTGCCATGGCCTACGGAACCGAATCTGTGCCCAAAGTCGACAAGATCTGCGGCCCCGGAAACCAATATGTCACATGCGCCAAGATGATTGTCCAGGTATCGCGCGACGCATCTGCTCTTGTTTCGTGTTCTTGAGGCATTGGAGGTGTGCTTTCTCGCCTGGTGTGCCTGCCACTCCGAGTGAATCTTGCCGCACACACCGCCCACGGCATGGTGGCGGCAGTACACAGCAGGCTACCTGCCTTGAATCTGGATATCTGTATTGACGTCGGTCTCTGCTCCTGCCAGAACGATACCTCTGCTATGGTTGCCATCGATATGCCCGCCGGTCCCTCGGAGCTCCTGGTAGGCACAACGCTGTTTGGAGATACCCTCGCTCGCTTCGGCCACTGGGCCGCGCCTGACCGTGCTCTGATCCATTTGTAATCTTCGATGCTGCACTCAGGTCATTGCCGACATGTCGTGTAATCCAGCCTATGTGGCCTCGGACCTCCTCAGTCAGGCAGAGCACGGCCCTGACAGTCAGGTTGTCCTTTTGGCGGTGGCTCTGACGACCGAAAAGCTGGCCCAGATCGAAGCCGAGGTTGCCAGTCAGGGTGCTGCCTTGCCGCGTGCCGAAATCGTGCGAATCTCGATTCCCAAGAGCTACATTGCGCAGCTCGCGACTGTCGAAGAGGCTCTGGACTTTTCAAACCGATATGCTCCGGAGCACCTCATTTTGCACTTGGACGATGCCGAGAAATACGTCGAGCTCGTCGAGAACGCAGGATCCGTCTTTGTCGGCCCCTATTCGCCAGAGAGGTAGGTGGCGCGCCTGGATGATCGATTGGATAGTCGCCATCAGATTGTCACTGCTGGATGGACCAGGTCTGCGGTTTCGATTCCCATCGATCCCTTCAAGTGACCCTCACTGATCTTTGCTTCCCCATCAGCTGCGGTGACTATGCCTCCGGCACCAACCACACCTTGCCCACATACGGGTTTGCAAAAATGTACTCTGGCGTCAATACCGGAACATTCGTGAAGCACATCACGTCGCAGTGCCTCACAAAGCAAGGGCTCGATCGCCTCGGTGACTGTGTCACGACTTTGGCTGAAATTGAGGGGCTAGAGGCTCACCGGAATGCAGTTGCCATCCGACTGAAGGATATTCGACAACAGTAGGGCTTGCGATGTAGCTGAGATACAGTCACGCATTACAACGCACACAAACACAACACACCACTTGTATTCTTGCAGCTGATTGTGAGCTCTTTTGAATGGAATACACACGCCTCCGCCGCTCACAATGACCATCTGCCCTGTGGAAGTAGTCAAGGATATCCCTCCAGAGCAGTCTTTGGGCAGCAGTCAATGCAGTCGGTGCGTACGGTTCCGGAATGATAGCACCGTCACCGGTTTGGCTTGAGGGTCACACATGCAGGATGGACAGACACTCCAACCAAGAGAAACTCGACAACAACGAATGCGTGTCTCAATGGCACCCACGCAGATGGACACTGCTCGCTGCTGCGGGCAGGCCGTGCGACTGCTTCCCGACTTGGCTGGCAATCGCTATGCTTTCGCTGGTTTGGGAAGTATGGTCTTGAGCACTCTCTGGGGGTGGAATTACAGCGTTTCCAAAATGAAATGGGATACCCCGTTTTGAGCCATGAGAGTGGTTGTTTCTGTGACCTGAATACACCCACCCACTCATTGCAATCATGGCCAAACACAGCACGCTCGATTTCCGCATCGCTGCACTGCGACCGGTGGTGTTCACTCGGAGGCTGCCAAAGTGATCTGTTCTATTTCTTGTGGCATAGTTAGACGCATGCCATCGCATACTGCGCTGACAAATGGGTTGTGGGCAGGTGTCCCATTTCCCCCTGAATCCAGTGTACTTGAAATACCGAGTATACCTCAGTCTCTGTGGGCTGGAACCGCTTCCCTTCCCTTGCTTCCAAGAGGCAATCCCAAAGACGATCGATCAGTATGCTGGTTTCTTTGAATATGCCGTTTGGTCACGGTGGCGATGGATGAGTGTATATTCAGGCCCTGAAATCAACGACAACCCCAGCTCAAAACAGCGTGTCCGTTTCGCTTTGGGAAAGCTATTCCAGATTCAGAAACGGCCTCGATTGATTGTAAAGCCAAAGTGCCTCTCGGCAGTGCATGCGGCCGCTGTTGCATTAGGCCCAAATGACCAAAATGCTGTACTGCTGCCGAATCAGTCGCCGATATCACGGCCGTCCCAATGGCACACGCCTGCTGAATTGGCGGCTGAACCTGCTGCATACTTAAAAGTCCAGGCCAGCAACCCAGTTCTTGTAGATCTTGCAAGCCTCCGCCAGTCCCTGGGTCTGGCGACTGTCGGCAATGACGTCGTCGCCATGAACCAGGAGGACGTTCATGTCCAGGTCGACATTGGTGCCCGCAGAGTACTTGGGTCCGGCCTTGAGACCCTCCTGGTAGCCCTTGCGCTCGGACTCAAGCTTTTGCTCCAGAGGAACCTCAAGTTCGTGGATCCAGGCATCACCAGATAGCGGCTTGCCTGTCAGCTTCTTGACGAGATCGAGGAACATCTCACTGTTTCCAGGAGCCCAATACACGTTCTTGAGATCCCTGCCAACGTTCGAGTTGTCGACGATGCCCTCGGCATAGGTGGACAGGAAGTGGGCGCGAGTTTGCTGCACGCTCATCTCGGCCAGCACGTAGCCGTGGTAGTAGGCAGCACTTTCGTCAGAGAGAATGTGGGGCACCGAGAGCAGAGGGCGGCCCGACAGTTCACCCTGGATCTCGCGCTCAACCTGGTCGGCGAGGGCAATGACGTTGGCGGGGGTGACGTCCTCGGTGGGCAGCTCGTAAAGCTTGCGTTCAAAGAAGGGCACGGCAATCATGGCGCGGAGATCAAAGACCTTGTAGGCATGGACGGCTTTGATGTCCTGCTCGATAACTTCCCACGGAATGACCTTGCCCTCACGGGAGAGAGCATAGCGGGCCATCCAGGTTGCATCGCTCACGAGCGAGTCCAGGAACATGGACTGATTCTCGGCATATGCGACGCTGGTGGGAGCGCGCTCCTGGGAGAACAGGGGGCTGGGCTGGGTAACGTTGGCAAAGTGGGCGGCGTGGCCGCCTTCGTGCATCAGGGTGACGAGAGCAGTGAGGCCCGAGCCGACGCTTTTGGGCGACGCCAAGCTGGTAAAGTTGGCCTGCGAGGGAATCCATCCATCCTTTTGGCTCTTCCAGGCAGGCTGCGGCCAGTGGCAGAAGCCGTTGCTGTACTTGCCGGGGCGATCGCAGAGATCCAGGCGCATCGTAGCGCCAGCATAGGAGATACCCAGGGCGGCAAACGAGCGGGTCCACACATCGACGGCACTTTCAAAGGGGAAATAGGGGTCCTTGAGCTTGGCAGTCTCGCCAGAGAGGTTGTAGCCCATGTTGTAGGGCAGGACGGCGGATGGGCCCTTGTTCTGAGCAAGGGTGTTCAGGGCTTTGGAAAGCAGAGGGCGAGAACGCTCCTCGAGCTGGTCGAGGATGCCAAAGAGAACCTTCTTGCTGAATCCCTCGGCCTGGGAGACCTTCATATCGTAAAAGTCTTCATAGCCCAAGGAGCGCGCCAGCTTGTTGCGGAGCTTGACGATCTCACAGAACTTTTCGGCGACAAAGGTGCCGATGCCGCGCATGGCTTCGTAGCAAGCACGACGGTCGACCTCCGAGTCCGAAGTGCGCATGACGTTTCGCAGCTGGACGCTCGATGCCTTGACGAACTTGCCGTCTTTGATGTAGCCGAGCTCCATGTTGTTGCGGGCCGTGGCCAGCTCGGCCTCGAGGACGCCGATCTGATCGCGAAGGGCGAGCGCCTCCGGATCTTCAATGATATAGCACAGGAACGTGCGCTCAAAGATCTTGAGGGTCTTTTCGTCTTCCTTGCTGAGATCCGCCAGCTTGAGGAACTCGCGGACCTTGTGAAGCATGTTTTTGTTTCCAAGGAACTCATCAAGCTCGCTCTTAGAGGTTGTGAGCTTCTCTGGTTCCCAAGCAGAGGCAGGAATATGGAGTCAGGAGACGATTGCACACTGGACGAACTGCATCGAAAAGCACTGGGAGACGGCTCAGTGCCCACGGCAGGCCGTCGACTGTCAGAAGGTGAAACCTACCGGTGGAGTTGCCCTGGAGCTTCATCTTGGTCGCCCAAAAGTTGTCTGAGCACGATGCGCAGCGACGACAGGGTTGTGATTGTGGCAATGAAAATAACGATGAGTCAGCGACTTACACCGTGCGGCTGCAGCGTCGTTTATGGGGAGGGGCCGCCAATCATGCATTAATTAGCGACCGCTACCTTCGTATGCCTTGTGCTTGGACTCATATTCTCGGTTGAAGGCCTCGATAAAGGTCTTGACGTCGGTGATGGCGGTCAACATGGCTGAGCTTGTGAACAAGTGTCGAGTCCAGACGGGTGCAAAGAGAGGGCGGATACGCTGCGTGGCAATCCGGAACATCCAAGGCAATCCTGGAGGCGTAAAACGCAAAGAAGGCTCGGGGCGACGAGGCCGATATATACACGGCGCCGGCCGCGCTGATTGGCCGGGCCCGGGAGGCTGGCCGGGTCCGGCCTGTGGTCACGCGCCCCGCGCCGCCGTCTTTCTCCGGCTGCCCCGAGAAAGCCTGTGGCCGAGACACATCTGCGCCAGCGGGGACGCCGATGCTGCGGGAGCGTCGGTGTCGGCGATGGATCCGCCAGCATGGCCATCCTGCATCGGCGGTGTCTTCGGCGCGATTGTCTGGCGGCCTCGATCGCCGTCCTGCCTCGCTCCCCGCCCTCTCGCCCCCCACCAGCCGCGATTCCACTCCGGTCCCGTGCTTGGGCATGTGTCACCCGGGTGGCTGTGCAGCAGCCTGCCCACCAATCGCCGTGCGTCTCCACACGTGGCACACCTCCGTGCGCAGTGCAGTCCGCCACCAGCCCCCCGAGCGCCGCCTGCGCAGGGACTGCGGCCCGATCAGCAGCGACTCCCACGCCAACGATCAAACCCGCGGCATGGGAGCGATGCCTGGGTATGGTCGCGCACCAACAGCTGGAGCAGGTCGAAAAGCCCCCAGTCAGCATTTCGATTCTGCTGGGCTGAAAGCAACGGTGCTCGCACATGGTGTGTACAGTCGGTCCAGAAAGAAACGGGACAGTCACTTTCTGGCTTCAGATGTCTGGAGCCCGCTGACTGACTGTAGGCCCCAGTGAGCAAGCCGTGAGATTGTTTCCCGTCCTGGTTGGCAATCGAGTGGCCAGCGCGCGATTGTATTGGGCAACAAAATATTTGATCAATCGTCATAATCACGGGTGTCCCGTTTTTTATTGGATTGACCAGTAATCAGACGAGATGGTGCTAACACCCTCTCGAACATGTTGTGTGCAAAGGCCTGCATCCAGTGATCGTGCGGGCATCGGCGGTGAAGAGGGACGAGTGTATATTCACCCCAAAAAAACGGTATGCAGCCAGGCATAAGGCAGGTTGACCCGCTTCATTTGGATGTGCGCCGAGCAGGATATGCTGCGAACTGCTCACGGGGCAATCGTCTCGCCGGCAGTGACATACGGGACGGCCTCGATCTCGCCATCACCAGTCTGCCTTGGAGCCTGTGCGGCCTTATTGTCGTCATCGGACTCGGGCTGCGACTCATTCCGGCTCGACAGATGGCCTGTTGGGGGGGTCGAGGTTCGCTGTACACGAAGAGAGTGGCGCGAATGAAGCTGGGGCCGGCTCATCAGCTCGCGCAATCGCTCGATAGGACTTGGCTGTCCTCCAGTAAGACTCTCCATGATTGCCCGGAACTCTTCGTCAATTGATGCACGTAGAGCCGGGTCTAAGGCAATTTCTCTGGCAGCCAGCGGACCAAACATGCAATCAATGCTCATTGTTCTCCGCAGAAGCGCATCCCAATGGGCCCCTCCATGCCATGACCGTGGAGCGCCCAGCGAAGACTCTCACCCGTAGGAAGATTCGTTGGTGCTCTGCGCATCGGCTGATATGTCACTTCTCCAAAACGAGCCGAGAGCAACCCGCATGGCGATGGATCGATGCAGGGCTGGGTTGCGTTACGACAAATCTCGGTCAGTGTCATCAGCCAGCATCGCGAGCCGGGATCGTGGGCCGGGATCACCAGAGCGGCTGCCCTTGCGTCGTTAGGTGTAATGCATATTCACATCCACTCTCATATTCATCCAGAGATGCATGACACCGAAACTATTCAGAGATACCGTCAATAGCTTTACCTGCACTCCGGACCAGCCTCACGGAATGATCATACCTTTATCTGGTGTTTCATAGTCTTCCCCAAGCTTGATCCAGTCGCCGTGGTGCAACTGTATCTTGGGGCTCTCGCGACCGTGAGGACTGATCCGAACACCATTCAAAAATGTTCCGCTGGAGCTGCCCGAATCTTGTAAAAAGACCTGGTGACCACGAAAGGCACCGATTATCAAATTACATTTTCGCATCCCTATCACTCCGATGGCGAGCTTGCTGCACAACAACACATTCAAGTCGCACCTTCTGTTCCGGATGTGATATGATCAAGATTGCATGCTGGCGTGATACGACCTTCGAGGCAAACATCAGCACTGTGTCGCCCTCTCCTGTTATTTGAGCGTTCGGTAGGCGCCCAATTGGCACGGTTTTGATTTTGATATCGTTTCCAGACGCTGGAGATCGCTCGAATTCATCGAGGGATATGCTTCTCCTTCCAGACTGGCCCTCATACGTCCAGTAGAACGATACGGCCATGGGGTCAACTTCATCGGCCATCGAAGTTGGTCGCAGTGCTGTTCGAGACATCGGGTCGCAAGAGACCCTATCTGGTGTGAGGAATTCTCTCTATGGAGAGACTGTGTGGCCGACCTTGCGATCCACACGCGATCGAATGGATTGATGCCATGCATGGTGGGGAGTGTGCATCTACTGATGGATGCTCGGGGTGTTGGCTACTGATCTCACCGTCGTGCCCATCTCTACCTGGGCTTGCATCGTGGATATCAAGCATTGACTTGATCGAGCCTATGGACCGACTCGACCTTAGCGATTGTGTGTTGGAAATGAAACGCGAATCCGAGAGATGTTCGCTAGCAGAGCCGTGAGACGAGGCATCGGAGGGTGCACGGCGATGTGCAGGATTTGATGTGGTTGTAGCCGTTGCCGTTGCTGTTGCTGTTGCCGTTGCTAGCGCTGGGGCCGGGGTTGTGCCTGTAGCCGCAGGATTCATATTTTCAAGAGCGACGCTCCAATGGAGGCAGACCCAAGGCCGTATCGTTTGGTTGGATGCTTGTGGCTGGAGTGACCTATGATCAAGTGCCCAGGGTTGGCCGCGCCATCAAATCGCAGGTGAATCAAGTGGGTCGACTCGTGAATCCTGGAGGATTTGATTGAGTCCGAGATCATCCGTGGTTCGACAAACAGCCCGTCTGGTGGAATATACGACAAGTGAACTATGGGAGCGAGATACTCCCTTGCCGTGTTCCCATGGTGACAGTGTCTACTAGTAGTTTCGGAAAGATGTCGGGAAACCATGGAGCAGTCCAGAGGGCGAGTGAATGCACCACACTCCCACATCGAGATATCAGTACCAGTCGATCGTCATCACAGGAGATCGACCGAGTGTATTCAAGACCGTGCTTCCCAAACCAACCAAAACAAAGAGATTGCCAACCAGGACTAGAAACTATCGCACAGCCGCAAGCCCATCGCCGCCTACAGTCGGCCAGCGGGTTTCAGACATCTAATACCAGAAAGGGGCTGTCCCGCTGCATTATGGATCCACTGGACCAGCTCGAAGAGATTCAGACAATGTGTTCGATGATTTATCATGAAATTCATCTAAGTCATCCGAGCTCCTCAAGCTCCTGGCTGCTCAGAGTGGCCATTGTTTCTGTCTCATGGCAGCATGTAGCCAATATTGAGGTTCTTTTGTCCGCTGCCATAATAAAAGCTCCCCCACTTGCAGGGTCTTGGAGAGTGGAAAAACACATATCCGGGCCACAGAAGACTCCGGATAATGACAGAGGCACCCGATTTTTCCATGATCAGGGACCATATGCCTGCATGTCATGAATCGATCGTCAGTCACCATTAATCGCCAGCGGTCTGCAACTGCTGGCGATCATTTAGATCGTACCTTTGGGCTCGTCTCGAGCGAGGCTATCAAAAATGTCGATGCTCTCGTCGAAAGAATTGGCTCGATCCATGATGGTCCTTGTGTTGATATCAAAGCCCTCACAGAAGTGAAAGTATTCGGTCAACTTGCCAAGACCATCTCTGGTGAGCCCTGCGTCCGAATGGGGTTATTGATGGTTTGTTGTGTCCAGTTGGTTCTATTTGACTGTCATTTTTATCCTGAGCCAATGCTCAGTGAGCCTACACGCTCGATCGTAACGGTATTGCTTGGACTGGCCTCACCTTGGAACGCCGGATTCAGAGACAACTTGTGCAAATGGTCGCGATAGTATGCTCCTCGCGGAACGATTTGAACTTGGTGGTTAATGAGCGCAATAACACCGGATAGACGCTTCAGTTCGGTGATACGCTTCTCCTCCTGGGTATGTCGCGGAGTCTGTTAGTCTATGCGGATTTGCCATCATTTCCCCTCGGTCCGCTCCACAGCCTCCAATGACGGTACACTGCTCCATTGCTCGCCTACCACATACCACATGCGGCTCATCGTCTCCGGTGGACTCTTGCTCCTCGTTTTTGGCTGCATTGAAAAGCGTGTGTCTCTTGAGCCTCAGAATATGGGGAGTAGGGGGAGGGCTCGGTTCTAGATTTCGGACTGTGGTCGCGTCGGTTAGGGGAATATGTGTCTCCTACCTGTGATGTACTCATACGCGGGATCACCGTAAAAGCGTGACATTATGGTGTCGACGATTTTGATTTCCTCGACCGTCACTTCCGGAAGCTGCAGCCAGGTCACCAAATCGGTACTGGCGGTTGTTCAACGAGCAATCAAGGGGGTTGGCCATGAGTATTACGGATGCTCGCACCGCACGCTATGCAAAGAGCGGTTCACGGGGCAGCCACCCGAAAGACCACGCACGTAGGCCACGACAGCCACAAACCTGTAGAAAAATTTGCGCACAAAGTGGTCCTCGCCAGTTGCCTGGGCAATCATATAGTCTTTCTGCACTCCCAGGATTTTGCCCCACAGGCCAATTTCGTCAAGGCGCTCCTCGTTTTTCTTGAGCAGGAGCGAAGATCGAAGGGCTGCGCGCTCCTCGGTATTGAGAACAAATCCGGCGCTGCTGAAGGCAGCAATGTCGTCCAAAGAGAGGAATGCCATGCCTGTGTGCTGCTGAGATGGTGGAGCTGATTCCAAGGCATCCCTCGGGCAGGTTGCTCCAGGCAGGCGCAAAGGCCGTTTCCCACAGCCCAGTCCAGTCCAGTCCAAGCCACACCACGCCGCCCCAATCAGCCGCGCTTGGGTGATCCGCCAGCGCCCGCCTCGACCACCAGATCAAATCCATCAAGATCCACGACAGCCAGCACAAGAACGCAGCTGCCCTTACTTGAGCCACGTCCCGATCCGATCCGCCTTCCCGAGCATTCAACGCTGCAGCTAATGAGCCATTCCCAGGCGATTCCCCTGTATGTGCCCGCTGAGCCATCACTGTCTGGGGCTCGGGCAGTTGTGGATCGATATCGTTCTCATCCGGGGTTATGGGTTATGCTCCTCGTGCTCCTGTCCGCTTTGGTTGGCTGACCTCTCTGTGTGCATAGCTATCCACTCTCCGGATATACATTTGGATCGAAGGATGCTCAGCCCGAAGAAGATCCGTCGGTGGCAGCACGGCTGCAGCGTCTCCAATCTGAATTTGAAACACAGGGCATGCGCCAGACTGTCGAGGCCGTCCTCGTTGTCCACGAGCACAAGCATCCGCATGTCCTGATGCTTCAAATTGCAAACACATTCTTCAAACTGTACGTTAGCGAAGACTGGACGGGCCAGACCGGCGATCGCACACTTTGGATCGATCGCGGATACGATGCGCTATGAACGCTGCAAATGCGATCTGTAATCATCAGAGTCGATGCGATGAATACCGGCCAGAACCACTTTCTGGACGGATACGAGTTTTTGCTTTCGGCAGCTGCTAGGATGCGACGGCAATATGCCTCGATGCCATCGCAATGCAGCACCGCAGCTCATTCACTGAATCGCTCTCGCCTGTATACCTAGACCTGGTGATGCATTGAAGCCTGGCGAGGACCCGATAGAAGGGCTGAAGCAGCGCCTGACTCAAAAACTGTCGCCAGCAAACGTCGACGGAGACGATTGGCAGATTGGCGAGCTCTTGACAGTCTGGTGGAGGCCTAACTTTGAAACATTCATGGTTCGTTCCAACAAGCTGAAGCCGTTGTGATCTTGGAGGGAAGCCTGCCTGCTTCAATTTGATGCTAATCGATGATGCCCTGGCTCCTACATACCCGGTATCTCCATGGGTCGATGTATCGCTGTCGACGGCAATGCAATATCGCATGAGCAGTACCCGTATGTTCCAGCACATATAACTGTAAGTGATACTTGCATTTTGGGGATTGCAGCATCGAAACCGGAGGAGTTGTGGTTACAGTCCCGGGCCGCCAGCATGCAGTGATTGTGCCACAATATGCTGCATATCATAACTGGATGTACAATTTGGACAACAGCAACCCAAGGAAATGAAGCGGGTCTATCTCGTCCACCTGCCCGAGAAGAGTATGTTGATATAATCGACCGCGGTAGTTCCGGCTGGCTATATGATGATGTCTCGGTTGGAGCAGCATCTTGCCGTCGGGCATGTGCCCATCCAACAGTTTGATCGCTGGGATTGGTGTGCTGTCGACGATGCTTACCAGTTATTTTCCTTAATTTCATTCAGAGCTGCTGTCGGTTCCGAAAAACATGAAGCTCTTGGCCGTCCCGCTTTTTGAGCTTTACGACAATGCTGCGCGCTACGGACCTCAGCTTTCGGCACTACCCCATCTTCTATCGAGGTGCAACTTTGATTACAAGTAGCGGGCAGCTGGTGGGGCGATGCCCGGCACCTATCCACAGCTCACTGACGGCGATACCATCCGGCGAGGAGCGGCAAGGCCAGCGACGATGCACGCAATGGCGAGGGGACTCTATGCTCGGGAGCCTATCAATGAAAGGCACTGTCGCCGTTCTGAAACCCAATAATAGCCTCTGGCACCCGCGGCCAGTCAATGTCCCTCGCAATAGTCCGCTCCGCAGCCTGGTGGCGACCCCGGTGGAATCGTGGGTTGGAGACCAGGGTGCAGGGCCAGCGAATGATTGGCCAGTTGCTGTGGCGTCCAGCCCAGCCATCGACAAGGACACCAAGAGCCAGCCCCCCTCGCAATCCTTCGGTCGGCTTGGCCCTGTCTTCCTCGCCAAACTCCATCGTCTTCGCCACCGTGGATGGCCTGGGTCGTGTCTGCTTCCGCAAGCCAACCACACCGTGCAGCCCCTCCCCGCCCATCGCAGAGTGCACATTTTTGCAACCATGTCTTTGAGCCCAGACGAGATCCAGCAGACCCCGCCAGCCTCGCCCCTGCTGACCAGCGAATCGGACAAGTCTCCCCAGGCTGCAACCCTCGACGATTCGATATGCAACAATATCGCCAACTCACCTGCTGCAACGACATCAGTTCCGCCTTTGTTTTCGCCCTTCCTCTCGTCGGAGCCGATCGACATCGTCGGGGCCAAGTCGGGCTCATCCATCGACCGCTCCCACAGCGTGCGCTCCAGAAACTCTCTCGATGGCTTCCCAGGATCCATATCTAGCTTCTTTTGGGAGATGGCCAAGGTAGCCGGTCGGGTGGCATTTTCTCCTGAATACGTAAGCACGCTGTTCTCCGAGAATCCGAAGCCCCCCGCGCTCCAAAAGAGTGTTTCGGCTCCAAGCCATCATCCGCGGGGTCCCCTCCAGCAGTTTGACCAGGAGTCAGAAACCATCTTCACTGATGACGGCCTTGTGCATTTGCAAGGTGGTTCAAGGATGTCGTTGATCGACATCAAGCGCCCACCCGTGAGGCTGGAAGGTCGAAATTCCGATCTCGAAGGGATTCTGCTGCCTCCTGTCGTGGAAAAGGTAAAGCGACATCGCAGGCGGCCATTCGCGACCGTGCCCACGATCCCACCAGACGAAACGACACGGCAACTCACCGCCTCTGCAAGAAGACGTTCGTTGAAGCTGAGCCATAAGTGCAAATATTTACCGTTTGATTTGCACATTGTCCAGATTCGCCCACACTTGCCACCATTTTTGCGCGAGTCGTCAACGTGGATACTGAGCTACAGTCTGGATCAACATGGCATCAGTTTGAACACTCTCTACAGGAGAAGTGAGGAAAATGGCCCGTCTCTTGTTGTTATCCGAGACGGAGACGGCGGGACGTTTGGTGCTTTTGCATCCGAGGCCCTGCACATCGAGCCAACGTACTTTGGAAACGGTGAATGGTTAGTCAGCGCATCCGAGCTTGTTCGCACGATGAGTCGAGTGTCTGGACGTCGAGTACCGATTTCAGCATCGCCAATATCTGATTTGAATCCTGCGCGTCTGATCTTGAACCGGGCAGCTTTCTGTGGAAGCTGAGTGACGACGGGGATATCCAAGTATACCCGGCCACAGGAGCGAATGAGTATCTGATCTACGGCGAGCCTCATATGTTTGCTTTCGGTGGAGGGTAAGGACGTCATGCCGAAATCAGAGCCGTCTATCAGCCACACACCGCACCACTGACAGTTGGCATTGAACGATCCCAACAACAGCCAAGGTCGATTTGGTCTCTGGATATCCGATGATCTTTACAACGGACACAGCGAACCTTGCGACACCTTCAAGAACGCTCAACTCTCAGCGAAATCCGAGTTTATTGTTGTCGCCATTGAGATTTGGTCATTCAAAATTTAGGCAGAACAGTGCGACACATCGCCATTCCGATGGGATAGCACCGGATTTTCAATTTTGGATTTGAAATCAACGTTATTTTTGTATGATAGTTATCAAAGTTTATGACATAAATGGATTCTTTTTGGCAAGCATTGATTTGCGGGCTTCTAAAGCCGCAGTGCGTGGGTGTGTCTACTGTGCGGTCATCGAAGGCAAGGCATCGGTATTTTATGAGGGCGTAAGCCATATAATGTCACATTTTGGGTGAATATCACAGCCAAGACGCAACGCATACATTCAACAAACCAAACAGGAGCAGAAACAAATGAGATTGTGGCGAGAGAATCGGCTATCCTCATCGGCAGAGACACATGAAACTGCGAGCGGTTGCAGACCACCCAAACAATGGTGTGGCTGTCGAGGCGGCGCTCAGGAAGTGAGCATCGGACCCTGACCAATGCGAACCCATTGCAATCGCGATCAGCAGTAAATGGAGAATGCTGAAATGAGCGTGCATTTGTAGGAACATGGCATGAGCGTATAAAATGACATGATGAAGCGAATGGAAATCGACCAGAAAGGCCGATTTGGGAGTCGTCAGGGAGAACCAAATGTTGGATACGAATCCTGGCGGATGTTGTACTGATGGCTATCTGAATAGGAAACGCTGTAATGAATTCAATGGGTGTACACTCTCCAGGGATTCCCTGCGAAACAAAAAAGGGCCGCTCTGACGAATGGGTCCATTCAGCACAGTATGTCGTAAGAAAGAAGGACACGGAAGCGAGTGTCAAATTCGAACAAACGGTAGAGGCAACAGAGCAACGGAGGCAGGGTGACGGAAACAACTGAGAACAATGCAAGGAGACCTGGAGGAACTTGCTCGGGGAATGCCGGTTCATAACATGCTGGACCGTACCAGCAAGGGTGGGGTCCATGAGAGATTCCTCATGCTGGGCAACCGAGTAACGTGACAGCAATGCTATTCATATTCATATTCAGAAGTAGGTCATGGCGGAGATGCTGCAGTCCGCCCAGAACGACTCGGAACACAGGGGGGGGGAAGACGAATCTTGTATTTCCAACGCCTTGTCCGTATGTTCTGGATGCTATTGAATATACAATCGTTCCCATGTCAAGGTCGTCGACATCAGCGCATCGCCCACTCCAGCACACTTTGACCTTCCGGGTTTCCGTCAACTTGGCTCCTTTGATTTGAATCAAAGTAAAATGAATATATCAAGGACATCGAATATCAAACTAGTGTGAAGAAGGGATGGTAAACACAGGCTCGCATGTAATTTTGTGCGGTCAGTACATTGAATAAACCTAAATAGCGGTCGCAATCAAAATATGATTCATTGAATAAGGGTCTGGGAGAAGAATCGCGCCACCAAGCGCTCTCGGGGAAGAGCGATATTGTTGTGGGAACGCGGACAGGGAGCTCCGGGACTATGCGGAATGCTTCTCGATAACCGCTAACGGGGCCAGGGAGAACAGATATGCTGGTTCACTGAGTCAGAGATGTGAATGCAAGACATTTCCCGCCACAAAACAACTGGCGAGACGACAGCAACGTTCAACAACCAGTGTGTAATGGGAATGAGGATTGGACGGAGTGGGCGGACCGAGACGATCGGGAAATCACTGGTTTGTTGGGCGAAGAACGGTGTTGTCATCTGGCCGGTTTTATCCGGTGGGCGACAGCCAAATCGAGGTAGCGAGCGAGAACGGGTCGGCTTACCTGCGCAAATTGGCAATGGACAAGCCACCTCCAGGGCACTTCTGGATCTTTCCCGAGTCCTCGCACCAGGTGTAACGAGCGGGGAACTGGGACGATGGAGCGATGGGACGAGTGAACGACAGGACGACGGGACAACGGGAGAACGGTACAACGGGACAACGGGAGAACATGATGACGGATGACGGAACGCGGAAGCGAGGGCGACAGGACGACGAGACAACAGAGAATACTACGCCTGTATTGGGCAACAACGAGGGGGAGGTATACAGGAGAATCCTCTTGCCGAGCCTTTCGGGAGGGGAGGGACAGCAACAGGCCTCTATAAAGCCTGGAAAGAGGAGCACAGTTGTGCGCGCGCCGTTTGGGGCGGGTGTGCCCGACCACAGGTGACGACACTGTTGGGCAGTCACACCAGGCACCCATGACACAGTGAGCGATTCTCGACTCGCGTACCTGATTCTATCCTTTCAACTTTCCAGCGCTCATATCCGTTACAGTTATTGAATGTGTGACGGCTCGGCCCAGTCGCCACTGGTCACGGGGAACGGGTCGGGCTTGTGTGCGAGGAGGCTCCCCATAACTACCCCCACCGGGTCCTCCAAGGTTCCCACGATATATGAAGGGCGATGACCCTGCCGGGAGGGCCCAGCTTGACGAATCTTCTGTTCATCTCGCCTCAACGCCTGCGCTGTTGACCCACCTGTCTGAACGTACGACCGTTCCCACGGCGTTTGTTCCAGCGCGCCTGTGCCGACCTCGAATGCCAGAGCCTGCCGCACGCCGTCTCGTTTCCCAGCTCGTGTCCCGTTCCTAACAGAGTGCTGGAGATCTATATGCGCGCCAAAATATCTCAAGCGCGACAAGATTGAGGAAATCAATTGAAATATCGATGTTGATAGAGGAGTCATCCATGCGATTGGGAGAGAAATGATAGCTTCCTGTTGGCGGAATAACCTCCAATTACACCATAACACAACAATAATTGGGACCACGCTCATCTGGGTGACCTCTTCCATTGACCCTGGAATTGGGGCAAGCGTAAGTTTGAGAATTCATAGCAGGTGAGAAACCGTTGATACAGGTCGAAAACAGACAGTTTTGTCGCAGCGACAGATAATAAGAATAAAGTTGGTCAAGATTTGGATATGAAGACTGAATAATAGTAGAGAATTCAGACTACAAGATGGTTCCTGTGGAGATCGATCGAGAGGCACGAGCTGTAATAGTAATATAGACCTGCACAGGTTTGTCGCGACGATGCGTGGGAACACAGACTGAGCTGCCCGAAGTGAGATATGTTGAGTTGAAACTAGAGAAGTACACTGATGTCGTCCGGGATGACAAGTGCCATTGACAAGAGGTTTGTGAGCAGAAGAATAAGTTGTAAGATAATTGGATTGGAGTTGTGATAGAATAAACCCCACTCCTCTGGAACTGCCAGATCACGGGATCAAGAGGAAGTCAAAAGAAGAAGATAGAGAAGGGTTTTATTGATCTTAGCGAGGCTAGGATCTTGAGTCAAGTGTGTCTGGGGTCGAAGGTGATGACCAGAAACATGAGCGGGCGAAGGCGGGCTATTTATCTGTCTGGCGGTCCCGGAGGCGAAGCCTGCCGCAGCGGGGGCGAAGCAGCGGAGGCGGCGGGACAGTAGCCAGGCGGCAGCGGCTAACCGGAGTAACATGTGAAAGTCTGACAAATGCTCGGTGGCTGACAAATGCGGGTGACACAGCGTCTGACTAATGCATGGTCGATGACAAATGCAGGGAACACAGAGCGGCGTGCGCAACATGAGAGCAAGGAAAAAGGAAAGGCGTTGCAGGACAAAGGAAAATGAAAGTGTGCGACTCAAACAGTGACACAAGTGCGACGGTGCAGCCAGGCGGGCAGAGGGATCTGTAAAAAATGACTTTGAATCAAGGAACCGATGGTATGTTGGAGGGGTCTGCGTGCCTCTCTATTTCTCACGACTGAGCTGTCATGAACTCCATCGGGTTCCTCTCCTCACGCGATTCAGACGAGTACCTCGCGCTGAAGCCAGGTGATTCGGGGAAAAAACCCGGGCTGTTCCCGAGTCCCGTAGTTGTAACCGCGCCAGACTGCAACGGTCCCTCGCCGACGTCGGTTGGCCTGCCTGCGCCGAGACTAGTCGCAGGTAAATACATCCCGCAGACGAGCCCCTTCCTTTGAGCTCGTCTTGCCTCTTGTTATTTCCGGTTGTGTCTCTCGTATCGAATATATTTGGCATTTCCGTCTTCACCTCTCTCCTCCCGCTGTCGAGTCCCTGACATTAGGCAAGACCTTCAACCTCCCCCCCCTCTTGCCCTGACCTTTCCTATCATGTCTGGCCACTCCATCACCGAACAGGATGCCGCCATCCTCAAAGCAACCGTCAGCCGTGTCGACGAGCACACTCAGGTGCTCGACCGAATCTCCACCCAGTTGACCACTCAAAGGGCCGCCTTCAACGACCTCCGTGCCCGAGTCGTTCAGGACCAAGCCCAACGCCGTGCCGAGTTCAACGACGCCATAGTCCTTGGGGTCCACGAGGCTCTTCAAGCCCTCCGAGCCGCCCCTGGTCCCGCCCCTGTTGACCGCTACCAAGACGACCCCGAGCCCCAAGCCCAACAAGGTCGTCCCGTTCGCCCTGCCCGTCAGATCCGGCCGGCTCTTGGCGTTGCCGCAAGGATGGGCCCTCCAGAACGCTTCTCGGGCAAGGATCCAAGTCGCCTCAACGCCTTACTGGCCCACTGTCGTCTCGCCTTCGCGTCCAACCCCCGGATTACCCGACTTGCGTCGACAAGGTTTTTTACGCCCTCTCCTATCTTGAAGGAACGGCTGCTGACTACATGGCGCCGTTCATTGAACAGTTGGAAGCCCCTTGGGAGGAGCAACCCGAGGTCATCAACAACTTCGAAGACTTCTCCGAGGCCCTCCGCACCGCCTTCGGCCAAGTCCAACCTGCTGTTGCCGCCGCTCGTGACCTCGTCAAGCTCTCTCAAACCGGCTCCGCTGCCACTTATGCCTCCGAATTCCGTCGCCTCCGTATCCACCTTGCTGATTGGGGAGACAAGGCGCTCATGTTCCACTACGAGCACAATCTCAAGCCGTCGGTTCAGGAAGAGTTGTCCCGTCAAGAGTTCGACTCCCTCGAAGAGCTCATCAGCGCCTCAATCCTGATTGACAACCGACAGGAGGACCAACTCTCGCGCCGTTCGGCCCACCGCCCCTCGGCCCTCGGCCCCTGGGCCACGCCAAGTCCCACGCCCAGTTTTCCAAGCTCCCCGTCCCCTCACCCCTGGTCCGCAGCCCATGGACTTGGGCCAGACGGGTGCCCGCCGACTGACTCCTGAGGAGAGGGAAGCCCTCCGACTGGCCGGGAAGTGCTACTACTACAAGAAGGAAGGACATGTCGCCCTCCGCTGTCCCCTCAAGCTTGCCCCTCGCACTTCTCTTGTCCCCGCTCCCCTCGCCTCCGTGGATGCCAATAAACTCTCCGACCAGGAAAACTTCTCTGCCTAGAAAAGGTCAGAGGAGCTTTCCTAGGCGAGTCGTTTACACCACAATCTCCTTCTGCCCCCGCTGTGCCGTGCCATCTTGCTCCCGTTACCGTTTCTTTCTCCCCTACCATGCAACCTTGTCCTGATCCTGTCATAGAACCCCAACCTTCCATTGATGTGTCTATCTTGCACAACTCGGAGTCCATTGCCGCCACCGCCATGATTGACACTGGCGCGGTCACTTCTCTATGGACTCTGAGTTTGCAGCACGGCATAACCTTCCCACGTTTGCTTCTTCATTCCTGATTACCCTTGCTGATGGTTCTGCTCTGAAGTCCAGTCACAGTGTTTGTGTCCCGATGGTCGCCGGCGACAATCACTACGAACAAGCTTCGTTCGCACTGATTGAGCTGGCGTCCCACCCCATCATTCTGGGAATGGACTGGATCTCGAAGCACAAACCCCATTTTGATTGGTACCACAATTCTGTCTTTCTTCCATGCACGCCAATCCATTCCATGTCCTCCGTCTCCGAAGCTCCGCGTGAATCTTGTCCTCCCGTGCCTGAGTCCGAGTCCGAGTCCGAATCCGAGTCCGAGTTCGAGTCCGAGTCCGAGTCCGAGTCGTCCCCAGTTGAACCCCAGCCTTGCTCTGCCGTGCCCGAGACCTGCCCAACCAAGGTCGACCAAGTGTCCGCACCGTTGCCCCAAGCTGTCCCCGTTGCCAAGCTGTCACAGATCGCTCTGCCCGCCTAGCTGCACCGTCGCACTTGTGTCACTGTTTGCGTCGCACACTTTCCTTTTCCTTTGTCCTGTGACGCCTTTCCTTTTTCCTTGCTCTCATGTTGCACACGCCGCTCTGTTTTCCCTGCATTTGTCATCGACCATGCATTAGTCAGACGCTGTGTCACCCGCATTTGTCAGCCACCGAGCATTTGTCAGACTTTCACATGTTTCTCCGGTTAGCCGTTGCTGCCTGGCTGCTGTCCCGCCGCCTCCGCTGCTTCGCCCCCGCTGCGGCAGGCTTCGCCTCCGGGACCGCCAGACAGATAAATAGCCCGCCTTCACCCGCTCATGTTTCTGGTCATCACCTTCGACCCCAGACACACTTGACTCTAGATCCTAGCCTCGCTAAGATCAATAAAACCCTTCTCTATCTTTTTCTTTTGATCTCCTCTTGATCCCGTGATCTGACATGGTAGCATCGGTCGATCCCGCCGTTAATGCCTGTCTCCAGGCCCTTGAACAACTATCGCTCGAGGACCGCGCCCTGGTCCTCTCCGCCCTGACTGCCCAGCCGAATCTCCCCACGGTCCCTCCCGGTTTCAAGCGCCCCAAGATCCCGCTCCCCGACGCCTTCACTGGCGAGCGTAAGGCTGCTGTCGTTGACGAGTTTGTCTTCTCAATGACCGAGTACATTGCCTTCCACAGTCTCGATGACGCCACCGCTGTCGCCACCGTCGCCATGAACCTCAAGGGCAAGGCCAAGACCTGGTGGCGCCTCTGGTCCCAGGGCAAGCAACTCGACAACCTGACCCCGGCCGCCGTCCTGTCCCTCGTCCGCGACACCTTCCTTCCGTCCACCTCGCTGCGCACCACCGAGGATGAGTTCGAAGCACTGCGCCACACCGGCTCCGTCGAGCAGTTCAACTCTCGCTTCCGCGATCTCCTCCTCGAGCTGCCCCACTTCAGCAACAACCGCCAGAACCTGCAGCGCTACCTCACCAAGCTCAAGCACAGGGTGCGCATCGAAGTCGAATGGAAGCTTGACTCCAACACAGCCACCCTCGAAGATGCCATGGCCCTCGCCGAGCGATACGAGTCCATTATGGGTCAATCGCAACCCCTGATGCAGCAGCCCGCTCGCACTCAGTTCCGCGATCAACCCTTCCGCGAGCTCCAGTTCCAGCGACCTCCTCTCTTCCGCGCTCCACCTGGTCAGCCGCAGTTCCGCCCAATGGTCCGTCCTCCTCGTCCCGCCTTCCAGCCGACCCAGCCTCCCGCACGTGACCCCAACGCCATGGACCTCGACAACGTCGACATGCGCCCGATCAAGAAGCTCACCGACCGCGAGAAGGAGTACCTCCGCCGTAACGGAGGCTGCTTCCGCTGCCGCAAGTTCGGCCACATCGCCTCGCAGTGTCCCTTGAACCAGCCCCGCATCAACGCCATCGTCGAGACCGCCGACCAGGCCACCTTCTACGAAGATCAGGGAAACGACGAGGCGGCAACCCCTGGATACTACGACCTCTGAAGGACCCGGCGAGTTGCCGCCATCCGACTCCGACCCCCGACGCTGAACTATTGACTCTCGCCACCGGACCTCACCTGATCAACTCTCTCATCGACGAACCCCACCGCATTGCCGCCAACCACGGCAAGGGACTGCTTGTGATCGACGCCACCCTCAACGGCTCCCCGATCACCGTCCTCATCGACCCTGGTGCGACCAACTCGCACATCTCCGAGACCCTCGCCTCGACCCTCGACCTTCGAACCAAGACCACCGCCAACGCCGTCACGATGCCCAACGGCAAGTCCTTCCCGTCCTCCGTCACCGATCCCGTCGACCTCACCATCCACGACTACCACGCCCGCATCAACCTCTTCACCGCGCCACTCACCTGGGACGTTATCCTCGGCAAGAACTGGCTCGACCAGACCAACCCCGAGATCGACTGGCCCTCCAACCGAATCAAGTTCTCGATCGACGGGAAGCACCACACTTGGACGGCATCGCGACCCGACACCGGAATGCCACTCACGACCCTCGAACTCCGATCCCAGTACCACATGTCGACCCAGCAGATCAACGCACTGGCTTCGACTCCCGGCGCCGTGTATGTTTGTACTCTGAGCAGTGACTTGAATACAGTTGCTGTTGAACCCTACGACCCCGTTGCCCAACTTGCCCGTGTCCTCGAACCACTGACCCCGAACA